>NC_084622.1:32433291-32650791 GCF_033978795.1 Nerophis ophidion
TATCTTCTAACCTACTCAGTGGCCCAGTGGTTAGAGGGTCCGCCTTGAGATCGGTAGGTTGTGAGTTCAAACCCCGGCCGAGTCATACCAAAGACTTTAAAAATGGGACCCATTACCTCCCTGCTTGGCACTCAGCATCAAGGGTTGGAATTGGGGGTTAAATCACCACTGCTCCCCTCACCTCCCAGGGGGTGAACAAGGGGATGGGTCAAATGTAGAAGACACATTTCACCAAACCTAGTGTGTGTGTGACAATCATTGGTACTTTAACTTAACTTTAACTAAATATGTCAAGTCCTCATCTTTTTATCAAATATCAGCATCTATAGTTCTCATTCATCCAGGTCATTGTATTCTTAGGGCATTCAATCAGCAAGTAGACACTTCAGTTGGTCTTAGAAGACGTTTCGCTTCTTATCTGAGCAGGCTCCATCAGTTCATCCTCAGACTTAGATTGGACAGATGTAGTCCACAAGGACTACATCTGATAAGTTGGTCAGATCAAGCATGCTCGGACAAAAGGTGAAACAGCAATTGATTGAATGCCCTGAGAAAATCCTTGTCTGTGTTTGCTGATTTACCCTCAACAGTGACATATTTAGGGACATCTGATCAATCTGCTGAGAGACCAACAAGATGTACTAACCACTATATCCAACATCTGCATGTGTGAAGTAAAAAGTATTAAATCCAATTACTTCATACGAGATACCACTGTCAGTGCCAGCATCCCAGGGAATCAGCTCTGTCTCCAGTCGTTGGACCCAGCCGCAATCCTTGGTACAAAGGTCCTCTCCTGATAGTCCCACGTTCCAATCAGGACTAGGCCCCAGCATGGCGAGGAAGGACATCAGGTGCCGAGTTTGGTCCACGGAAAACTCTGCAGATGGAGCGGCACGCCTGTGGAGAAAAAGGGAAGGAAATTAGTTCTAAAGATGGTCCATCCACCTATTTTCTAGACCATTTATTTTAGGTCACAGGGACAATAGAGGGAGGAACATACAGTGGCTTAGGATTTTACACACTATGGATGACACTGTAAGAAATTATTTATTGAAACTGTGGTGTTTGTACATAGTAACGGCTTATGTTTAACAATGGTAGAGAAAATAAAAAAAAAACTGTAAAATACAAAAAATATAATATAATATCCCTCTATTCAGACTTTTTTTTATATACAAAGTACAGTTCCTCGGATGATTCTTGTCCAGCTCTGCATGACAACTTCACTTTTATTTCTGTAATTTCTTGTTCCCGCCTGCGTTTCCATTCATCCATCCCTAGATGGTGTTACTTTCAGTAATAGGTGGAATAATTAGGCACACCCACAGCTACACAAAAAGCAGCAAAGGCGTGGCGCAGTGGGAGAGTGGCCGTGCGCAACCCGAGGGTCCCTGGTTCAATTCCCACCTAGTACCAACTTTGTCACGTCCGTTGTGTCCTGAGCAAGACACTTCACCCTTGCTCCTGATGGGTGCTGGTTGGCGCCTTGCATGGCAGCTCCCTCCATCAGTGTGTGAATGTGTGTGTGAATGGGTAAATGTGGAAGTAATGTCAAAGCGCTTTGAGTACCTTGAAGGTAGAAAAGCGCTATACAAGTACAACCCATTTATCATTATTTATTTAAAGCTTTCAAGCACAGCTGCTGCAACAGGAATACATCATACGTCGGATCTCTACACAACTCCATGTGTGCTGTATCCTTCAATACTTAGAGCTGCTTATACCCAGTGATGGGCAAGCTACTTGGAAAATCTAATTTAATGCTTTTAGTGCCATTTTTAATGGCACTAAAAGAAAATGTATTGCCCATGTCTGACTGCGCATGGTTATCATCTCCATACACACAATTGTAAGCGTTTGACGATGTAATGTTGAACAGTTGAAAACGTTTACATTAACTGGTAATATCTAGTGAATTAGAATTGGCTAACAAGAGAATGTATTCTTGTTTATTTACAAACCCTGTTTCCATGTGAGTTGGGAAATTGTGTTAGATGTAAATATAAACGGAATACAATGATTTGCAAATCATTTTCAACCCATATTCAGTTGAATATGCTACAAAGACAACATATTTGATGTTCAAACTGATAAACATTTTTTTTTGCAAATAATCATTAACTTTAGAATTTGATGCCAGCAACACGTGACAAAGAAGTTGGGAAATGTGGCAATAAATACTGATAAAGTTGAGAAATACTCATCAAACACTTATTAGGAACATCCCACAGGTGTGCAGGCTAATTGGGAACAGGTGGGTGCCATGATTGGGTATAAAAGCAGCATCCATGAAATGCAAAGTAATTCACAAACAAGGATGGGGTGAGGGTCACCAATTTGTAAGCAAATTGTCGAACAGTTTTAGAACAACATTTCTCAACGAGCTATTTAGGGATTTTACCATCAACGGTCCGTAAAACCATCAAAAGGTTCGGAGAATCTGGAGAAATCACTGCACGTAAGCGATGATATTATGGACCTTTGATCCCTCAGGCGGTACTGCATCAAAAACCGACAACAGTGTGTAAAGGACATCACCACATGGGCTCAGGAACACTTCATAAAACCACTGTCAGTAACTACAGTTGGTTGCTACATTTGTAAGTGCAAGTTAAAACTCTGCTATGCAAAGCAAAACCCATTTATCAACAAAACCAATGCACGCCGCTGGCTTCGCTGGGCCTGAGCTCATCTAAGATGGATTGATGCAAAGTGGAAAAGTGTTCTGTGGTCTGACAAGTCCACAATTAAAATTATATTTGGAAACTGTGGGCGTGGTGTCTTACGGAACAAAGAGGAAAATAACCATCCGGATTGATATAGGCACAAAGTTCAAAAGTCAGCATCTGTGATGGTGTGGGGGTGCATTAGTGCCCAAGGCATGGGTAACTTACACATATGTGAAGGCACCATTAATGCTGAATGGTCCATACAGGATGCCCCTGCTTATTTCAGCAAAACAATGCCAAGCCACGTGTTACAACAGCGTGGTTTCGTAGTAAAAGAGTGCGGGTCCTTTCCTGGCCCGCCTGCAGTCCAGACCTGTCTCCCATTGAAAATGTGTGGCACATTATGAAGTTTAAAATATGACAGCGGAGACCCCGGACTGTTGAATGACTAAAGCTTTACATAAAACAAGAATGAGAAAAAATTCCACTTTCAAAGCTTCAACAATTAGTTTCCTCAGTTCCCAAAACGTTTATTGAGTGTTTTTAAAAGAAAAGGTGATGTAACACAGTGGTGAACATGCCCTTTCCCAACTACTTTGGCACGTGTTGCAGCCAAGAAATTCTAAGTTAATTATAATTTTTTCCAAAAAGATAACGTTTATGAGTTTGAACATGAAATATCTTGTCTTTGTAGTGCATTCAACTGAATATGGGTTGAAAAGGATTTGCAAATCATATTCCGTTTATATTTACATCTAACACAATTTTCCAACTCATATGGAAACAGGGTTTGTATTTTTCTATCGTAGCATCCGGTGTTCTGACAGCTGTAGACAAAAGCCAATTAAAACGTTCCGCCCGTCAATCATCACACTGTACCTTCAATCCATCCATCCATCCATCCATCCATCATCTTCCGCTTATCCGAGGTCGGGTCGCGGGGGCAACAGCCTAAGCAGGGAAACCCAGACTTCCCTCTCCCCAGCCACTTCGTCTAGCTCTTCCCGGGGGATCCCGAGGCGTTCCCAGGCCAGCCGGGAGACATAATCTTCCCAACGTGTCCTGGGTCTTCCCCGTGGCCTCCTACCAGCTGGACGTGCCCTAAACACCTCCCTAGGGAGGCGTTCGGGTGGCATCCTGACCAGATGCCCGAACCACCTCATCTGGCTCCTCTCGATGTGAAGGAGCAGCGGCTTTACTTTGAGCTCCTCCCGGATGGCAGAGCTTCTCACCCTATCTCTAAGGGAGAGCCCCGCCACACGGCGGAGGAAACTCATTTCGGCCGCTTGTACCCGTGATCTTATCCTTTCGGTCATGACCCAAAGCTCATGACCATAGGTGAGGATGGGAACGTAGATCGACCGGTAAATTGAGAGTTTTGCCTTCCGGCTCAGCTCCTTCTTCACCACAACGGATCGGTACAACGTCCGCATTACTGAAGACGCCGCACCGATCCGCCTGTCGATCTCACGATCCACTCTTCCCCCACTTGTGAACAAGACTCCTAGGTACTTGAACTCCTCCACTTGGGGCAGGGTCTCCTCCCCAACCCGGAGATGGCATTCCACCCTTTTCCGGTACCTTCAATCAAAATGTTTAAAGGGGAAATGCACTTAAGCCATCTAAATAAACATCCAACTATGTATTAGTTACCCAATATAATATAGCCAGAAATGGCTAGTATTTAACGACTAAAAGTATGACTTATGATTGGAGAATATGTTTTTTAATCATGATAATTTTTTTTTTTTGTTTTTTTACAAACAATAGTTATACGGTTTTATGGAATAATAAAATGAAAATCATACTGGTAATGAAAATGATGCATGTGTTCAGAAATGGATAATTAATTTAAACAGTTTTGAAAAATACATGCTATGCCAATAAATTGCATCAACAATATGCAGTCAATTTACCATGTTGAATAGATTGCATTTTTACCCTAACAGATATTAAAAGTGGGTACATTTGCTCGCAAGTTAGGTATAAAGTGTCAGGCAGCTGAAAGAACTATTATTCATTTATTGTGGGAATCTCAGTGGATTAGAGTTGCGGTCGTTTGTGAGAATGTCATGTAAGGTGCACCATCTCGAATTCCAAACATGCTTCAAATGAGCCGTTTGGAATTCAAGATAATTCTGACGTATTTTGCCTTAGTTACAGCCGCAGATATCTCCAAATGTGGTAGATGTTTACCCAAAGTGCTTTGCGAGAGTCCGCCATTTTTTACTCAGTTGTAGTCAATGAGTTCCTTATTTTTTCTCTTTCTTCTTGTTGTTGGGCAGACTAGTTTATACACATGCATGCTAAAATCCTCCATCAATACCATTTATAATAAAAGTAGCGTATTGTTTCAACTTATATATGTCAGTAGATTTGATATAGAAGCGCTAAAAATTTCAATGTCAGAGTTTGTTTGTGACGAACCCCAAGATGCAGAAATGGAGGCAGGCATGGAGTGAGAAAACATGATTTAATTTAAACACTAAGACAAAAACAAACCAAGGGTACAAACAAAAAGCGCGCACGTGGGCGGATAACAAACAAAAAGGCTTAGCGTGGAAGCTAGAAGGTATCGAGCAGGAAACAGAAGTCGTACATGTAATATGAAAACAAACTTGGAAGCAGGGAACAAAAAACAGTACGCTACAAACATCTAACGAAATATAGCTTACGGCTACGCTGCAAAGATACGACACGACACGACAAGAGCGACAAGAAGTGACATTGACATTAATCCAGCACTGACTGGAGGAACAAAGCAGGTAAAATAGGATTGGGCTGATTGTAACCAGGTGTGGCCAGGTGCCAATCAGCCGCAACTGAGGGGAAAACAGCGCACAGGGAAAAAAACAGGAAACAGACAAAATAAGAGCACTGACAGGAACCAAACACAGTAAATACTAAACACACAGAGGAAAAACTAAAACACAAACAAACTGCCAGTGGCAAGCCTGACATTCAACATGAGATGCACTTGGGGATAGGTTGATTGGCAACACTAAATTGGCTCTAGTGTTTGAATGTAAGTGTGAATGTTGTCTGTCTATCTAGGTTGGCCCTGTGATGAGGTGGCGACTTGTCCAGTGTGTACACCGCCTTCTGCCCAAATGCAGCTGAGATAAGCTCCAGCACCCCCCCGCAACCCGAAAGGGACAAGGGGCAGAAAATGGATTGGATGGATGAAGAGATGGAGAGGGCATCGAAGGGGGCTTGGTATGTAGGAGGGCTTCAGTACATACTGTAAATAAGACGGCCCACAAATAGTTGCATTCTGCAGACAGTCAGAAAGTGCCTTGAAAATGGTCTGTAAAACAAAGTCTATGCAGAATTTGGACCTAAAAATAATTATATTATATAAGTGTTTTAAATGTCGGAAAAAATCGTAATGTGACCCCTTTAAGCAACATGGAAGATACATTTCGGCTTCATGAAATGGAAATATATGAACCTCTTATACATAGTAACATTATCCTCTTAATTCAATACACATGCATCATATCAAGCTTGTCACTAACGAGTGTTGACTACACCGACCATTTGGAGTTTTCCCTTGTGTTTTATACATATATGTAAATATCGTCAAATTAAGGCTTGAATATGATCTTGCCACTGATGTTTAGAGTTGTCACAAGTAAATCTCAGGTGTTGCCATCTTTGTGGGTGATGTTTTGGCTTATGCCAGTGGTACATGCCTCTTTTAACGGATAGAATAGACTCGTTTATATGCATCGCTTTTGTAGACACCCAGACGTCCCTTGGGGACGGCGTGGCGAAGTTGGGAGAGTGGCTGTGCCAGCAATCTGAGGGTTACTGGTTCACTCCCCACCTTCTACCATCCTAGTCATGTCCGTTGTGTCCTTGAGCAAGACACTTCACCCTTGCTCCTGATGGGTCCTGGTTAGCGCCTTGCATTGAAGCTCCCACCATCAGTGTGTAAATGTCTGTGTGAATGGGTGAATGTGGAAATACTGTCAAAACGCTTTGGGCTCCTTGAAAAGGGGTAGAAAAGCGCTATACAAGTACAACCATTTACCATTTTAATTTATTTACCAAAGTGCTTTGCAGTGAGTCTCATCATTAATTCAGTCCACATTTATACTATGGTGGTGGGAAACAACATTTTTAGCAACAGCTGCTCTTGTACAGAATGACAGAAATGCAGCTGCCAGTCTGCGCCATTGTCCCTACTGACCACCACCAAACATTCATTCACAGAGTGAGCGACACTCCAAGCACAACGGTTGAAATGTCCTGCCCAAGGACACAAGGACCGTGACTAGGATGGCAGAAACTCGATTCATAACAGAAACCCTCAAGTGTCAACCATCTGAGCTACACCGCCCCTAACGGAACTCATTTGTGTGTGTGCGCCAGTGTGTGTGATGCATTGTGCACTTTTGAAATGAATAAGTTCACTATTATTGTTGCAACATTTTTTAATTAACTGAGTGGAACTACACTTACCCTATGTATGAATTTAAAATCTATGAAAGTGACAGACTATCTTTGAATCTCAGTAAAACTAAAAAAATTCTATTTCATTACAGTAGAAGGGAAACCCATCTTTCCGTCTTTTTCTGCTTATCTGAGGTCGGGTCGCAGGGACAGTAGCTTAAGCAGAGAAGCCCAGACTTCCCAAGTCTTTCCCTGGCCAGCTTGGAGACATAGTCTCCTCAATGTGTCCTGGGTCTTCTCTAAGGTGTCCTACCTGGAGGACATCCTAACCGGATGCCCAAATCACCTCATTTGGCTCTTCTCGATGTGGAAGAGCTTACTTTGACCTCCTTTTGAATTACAGGGCTTCTCCCCCTATCTCTAAAGAAAAGCCCCGCCACCCGACGGAGAAAACTTATTTCGGCCGCTTGAAACTGTGATCTCTGTCCTTTCAGTCACAACCCAAAGCACATGACCATAAGTGAGGATAGGAACGTAGATCGACCGGAAAATTGAGAGCTTTGTCTTCCGGCTCAGCTCCTTCTTCATCATGTCGGCTCGATACACTGTCCGCATCACTGCAGTTGCTGCACTCTCCCCTCACTTGTGAGCAAGACACTGAGGCACTTAAACTACTCCTCCACTTGGGGCAAGATCTCCTCTCCAACCAGGAGATGGCCCCCCACCATTTTCTGGTCGGGAATCATAGACTCGGACTTGGAGGTGAGGATTCCCATCTTAATTGCTTCACATTCAGGTGAGAACCTATCCAATGAGAGCTGAAGATCCTAGCCAGATACAGCCATCAGGACCACATCATCTGCAAAAAGCAGAGACCTAATCCTACAGCCGCCAAAGTGGATACCTTCAGACTGCGCCTAGAAATTCTTTCCATAAAACTTATGAAAAGAATTGTTGACAAAGGGTTTATTTTGATCTCCTCCTGAATTACAGAGCTTCTCACCCTATCTCTAAAGAAGAGCCCCGCCGACTAAAAGATAATCCAAACCGCACCTCGTCAACCTCAGGTCCAGAAATGGGAGAGCACACCACAGATTCTCCAGGGACTGCTTCTTCATAAGGAGACATGTAAGTGGGATTGAGAAGGTCTTTGAAATATTCCCTCCACTGATCCACAACAACCCGAGTCCAGGTCAGCAGCACCAGCACCACTATACACAGTGTTGACAGTGCACTGCTTCCCCCTCCTGAGGCGGCAAAGCTGTGCGGAAATCTTTTGCATGGCTCCGCCAAACTTCTCCCATGTCCGAGTAGAAGATAATGTCAAAACAAAAATACAAATAGACAGTGTCGAAGTTAAAGGGTAAAAAATATATTTTTTGGCCACAATAATGGACGGTAAAATGATCTTCAAATTTCATTGAAATAGTATTTAAAAAAAAACATAAGGTTGCAAGAAATATGTCAATAATGGCTTAAGAACTTATTTATAAGTTTAAGTTGTGTACAAATTGAAAATACGAAAATAACACATTTGTTCGTAATTGCTATGAAATGGAACAAGGGTTGGATTAAATAGGATCAGCTTCTTCCCACTCTTTTTCGGATATGTTGTAATGAGAAAATGAAGACAAAACTGAAAATATGTGATGTATCATATTGTAACTGTAAGCATGTTCAAAATAAACTCAAACCTTTAATTTGCCGACTTACTGCTGATAATTTTCTGAGAAACTATAGTTATAATCACATGTCTCTCACGTCCAGTGGTCACAGTGATAGGGTGTTACTTACATGTTGAGCGGTTGCCACGCAGGCCACTGCGCTTTGGTTTTAATGACAGTCAGTACTTCATCTCCCTATGTAGGCAGAAAGAAAGGAAAAAGGAGAAATTAAATAAAGTGACAAAAAAGTGTCACACATTTCACTGACACAAGAGTCTTGACAAAGTGTATGCACAATGATGATATTGGAGTGCTTTATTCTGATATAGTTGTTTCTGTGACAAGCCCTACTGCAGACAGTACCTCGACACCCTCTGATTTGATTGACAATGCAGGTACTGCAAAGTACATTAAGTGCGGAAAATCGTGAATGTCTTATTCAGACAAAAATAGGGTGAGGAATGATTGATATACTGTGGTCCAGCTATTGATTGGATTAGCATTACAAAATGTCTGAATACTAGTGTGTGTTTAAGTAAGTGTTAGTGGGAGGTTGTGCTGTTGTTGAGTGGTGTGTATAAAACACATTTAGATTCTAGCCATCTTGTCAACAGAAGCTACTTCTGACCTCCGATGCCATTCCACCCCATCAACAACACACAAATGCACTCACAAAAGGGCACATTAATACAGTTATGCTAATAAATATGGAAGGTCAGGAGCATAAAATATGGCATGGAGGGCAATCCTGTATATTTTAGACTCTTTCGCTATAAGTCTAGATCTTACCTACCAGCAGGCGCATTTTAAATTAGGGACATTTCCCAAAAAAAGATGAAAAATAAGGTAATTAACACACCTCACAGATAACAGGATGAGTGACAATGATGTTTCCCCAATCGTTGCTAAGTTGCTGTTTATTCATGAAAGTTAAAATACAAGAAAGATGTGAAAACTGGAGGGCCCTAGTAAATAAGGTAAATGTCATCAATCACTGGAGACAAAGGCGGAACATTAACACTAATGTGGAGTACGACATGAAACAAAGCTGCAAACATAATCAGTGTGCATGTTCAAGTGGTTGGCTGTGTGCACTGGCTAAACACGGATATGTTGTACCATGTGTACACAACAACTTAAGGACTTGGTAGTCCATCAGGCCTAGGGGTGTAACGGTACGTGTATTTGTATTGAACCGTTTCGGTACGGGGGTTTCGGTTCGGTGCGGAGGAGTACCGAACGAGTTCAGCACGTACATATGAAGTAGCCGCCTATCCTAAAGTCTTAACAAGCTGCTCCGCTCCGTTCTGCCTCTGTGTCAGTACACTGCACCCTGCATTGTACCACCAACACAGCCATCCTATTGGTTACATACAAAGCCAATCAGCAATGCGTATTGAGAGCGCATGTCGTCAGGGCTTCAGTGTCGATGTCGAGCAGATAGGTCTTTAGCAGGGGAGCAACTCACTCTCCCCAAATTATATTCCAAGTCAACTACTTTCTAAACATCACTATGAGCCTGTTGACCTTCTAGAAACAAACTGCAGCTCAGCTCACTCGCAGTCCTGGCTTTAGGTGAAGACTAGTTAGCTTTTAGCGTAACGTTCACTCATTTTGTGGTGTGTGTGTGCGCGCGCGCGCGTGCGTGTGTGCGTGTGTTACGGACAGTGTTGATGGAGGTGTGTTGAAGAAGCAAAAAAGGACATTATATTAAATGAAGAGTTTCTGTCTCTGATAGTGTATAAAATAATTTAAGTGCATCATAAAGCCTACATAAACTCCATTGTGGTCAGGGATGAATTTTCAGCTATAGTTACATGAATCATTATAAATGTAGCAGCCTAGTTTTGAATGGCAGGGTCCATGCTATCACATGTTGATAAAAATATAACATTTACATAATAAAAATTCACTACAGGCTTCCCCAATGCTGTAATAAATTAAACATGATGAGTTGACTTGAAACTGTTTAATGTTGCACTTTTTATATGTAGAAGAAAAATTGTGTCATTTTATTTCATCTAAGCAACAACTTGAGGCAGTTTAATGTGGATTGACGTGGGCAGAATTATTATAGTGTTCCCAATGTTAAAAGGATCAAGCCATTGTTTACAAATTTGGTAAATAAATACCCCAAAAATGTATATTTTGTTGTTTTCTTACTGTACCGAAAATGAACCGAACCGTGACCTCTAAACCGAGGTACGTACCGAACCGAAATTTTTGTGTAAAGTTACACCCCTAATCAGGCCTGTGTCAAGTTTAACGTGACACAGTCACCTGAGGAAACATTGTGTCATACAGGCACACAGCAACACATGATGATGGAAAGTTGTTCCCCAGACTTACAAAACTGCGAATACCAACTTCCCATGTATGTGGTAGGAGTTTTTTTTAAAACTTTTATTAAATTGATGCATAAAGGACAATGTATGTAAAGCCATACCAGATTTATTACATCTATACTTTCTCCTCTTTGTTACTGTGTCTTGCAAACATCTGGAAATATTTGCCTCGGCATTTTGATGGTGTAGGCGTGTGGCATCGAATGGAGATGTTGACATGCAAAGTTTCAAACACTCCTCATTCTCTAACATGTGACTTTTCAAAAGATGCTACATATTAGCAGTGATGCTACTTTTTATAGCAACGCTTTAGCACCACACTTGACAAATTACGGTTGTCTGTTTGACATAAGGCTGGGCGATATATCGATATATACGATATATCGCAGGTTTGTCTCTGTGCGAAATAGAAAATGGCTATATCGTAATATTCGATTATATTTTCTCACGCCGTTGCTTTAAACTGCCTGCATTACATTACTGGCGTTTCTCAATCCTTCTCGTCTGTCCTTCTCACAGAGACGTAAAATAAGCCCGTCTTCTTACATTCGTCACATACTGTCAGGCGTCTAGCGTCATATGCTCTCGCCAAGAGCTAACGTTAGCATGGCTAACGTTAGCCGAGGCAGGTCGAGTTGCATTTAGCTGGGGGCATCACACAACAGGCGTTTTATCACTCCTCCTCGTCTCTCATTCTGACAGATACGGAAAACAAGCCCGCCTTCTTACATACGTCACATACTCTCGCGAGTCTAGCGTCATAGCTCTCGCCGATCAGAGAGGTAGCATCATGGCTAATGTTAGCTGAGCCAGGTCGAGCGGAGCAGAGCTTGTGACAATACAAGAGAGAGATGGTGTGAAACTGATCACAAATGGAGGAAGAACAATAAATGCCCAACATAAAGAGCAGGGGGTCCATCATCTGGCGGTGGTTGGGCTCCAAGTGGGAAGATATTCAGCAGACAACAGCAATATGCTGTTCAATGTATATACTATGATGATTAACCTGTGTGATGAATGTATTATCCTGAAAGTATATATTTGTACCATGAATTGATTAACGTGGACTCCGACTTAAATAAGTTGAAAAACTTATTCGGGTGTTAACATTTAGTGGTCAATTGTACGGAATATGTACTGTACTGTGCAATCTACTAATAAAAGTATCAATCAATCAATGCAAAGTATGCAGCAGAAGTGATACTACAAAAAGGTAGCAACACAATTAGTTTGTTCTTTCATTAAAAAAGTCACCCTTGAGAGAATGAAGAGTATTTAATAAATACAGTTTGGGTCAATTGACTTGTGATTTCCCTCTCTGCATGAAAGTTTAAAATGAGCATATAATAATGCAGTATGAAGAAGACTGTTTTAATGTGGACACATAGAATCATCATACTGCTGTGATTATATGCATCAAGTGTTCATTCAAGGCCAAGGCAAAATATCGTAGTATATTATATATCGCAATATGGCATAAAAAGATTGCGATATTAATAAAAGACAATATCGCCCAGCTCTAGTTTGACGTATTCCCACTTGAAGACAAACCACCACTAGACGATGGACTCCCTGCTGTTTCTCTTGGGAATGAATTATTCCTTCATTCGCACCTTCTTTCTCTCGTATTACCACTTGCACGGCTCTGCTAGCATCACAGCTAACTTTACCCATGCTGCTGCCTTTCTGCTTCGCGAGGGCGTATACGTATGTGATGTATGACGTGAGAGTATATGACGTGCGTAAGAAGGTGCGCTTGACCGTGAGAAAGAGAGACAGGAAAGAGTGGGAAGAGCCTGTAGTGTAATGCCCGCAGCTAAAAGCAACTGTGTGAGAACGTATACTCGAATATCACGATATAGTCATTTTCTATATCGCATAGAGACAAACACACAATATATTGTGTATATCGATATATCGCCCAGCCCTAAAGTAGAGGTAACAAAATAGGAGTCTCAAACAAAGGAAATAATGGTCAAACTGGTAATTTGGAACCATGACAATGGATTGGTTATGTAAGACAAATATAGTACACTATACCTATAAAAAGTCAACGCAATAATATATAAGTTGAACAATTACAAAATGGCAAAGCTGCCACAAGTCCCAAATCAAATGGTAAATGGGTTGTGGGTTATACTTGTATAGCGCTTTTCTACCTTTAAGTTACTCATAGCGCATTGAAACTATTTTCTCATTCACACACGCATTCACACACTGATGGCGGGAGCTGCCATGCAAGGCGCTAACCACGACCCATCAGGAGCAAGGGTGAAGTGTCTTTCCCAAGGACACAATGGACGTGACTAGGTTGGTAGAAGCTGGGGATCAAACCAGGAACCCTAAGGTTGGAGGCACTCTCCCAACTCCGCCACGCCGTCCCCAAATCAGGGATACGAGAAAATAATGAAACCAATCTTTGGATCTCTCTGTAAACGACTGATAAGTCGGCTAAACTAGATAAATGGATGAATGGGTGGACATGTTTAATGGCAACAATATCAATACTTTGTGTCCAATTGATTAACTTTTATTAGTTCAGTATATCACTGGCAGGTAATCTGTCATACCTGTTTCTCTATCTTGGGATTCGTCTAAAATGAGTACACTATATCTTCTTACTTGTGCGCAGACACAGACTTAGCTTCAGTTTAAAACATTATAATGGTTCAGCTGCCAGCACAACAGTATACAATGGAAGAAATGTGTTATAAATAACTAATACAAATGTATATATTGATTATAAACCCTCAAGGGAAATCTAAGTACACTCAGCTATAGTGTTGCACACAACACACATGCAGGCATGCAAGGAGAGATGTCAGAGCAAAGGGGTGTGCAAATGTTTATTGATCTGATGCCTGGCTCAAGGGAATAGTAGTCAGGGGTAGACGAGCATCCTACCAACAACTTGTAATTTCTTTGTGTCTGCTGCAAGACCTGAGCCGGGTCCCTCCGGTTCAGCAGCCCAAGGCCTGACAGACCAAATTACTGCCGCCCAACTGTGAGCTGTTTTCCCTTCGGGACCATGGTAATTATCTTGTCACAGACCTGTCTCAGTGTGTTGAACGTGTAGGCTGATGGGCAAAAACTATAACTGGCTCCTCAGTACCTAATGAAGAGGGAAGGGGAAATGCGTCAAGCTGTTGTCATGCTGTAAATGTCAACGCATACACCAGCACTGAGGTGGAGATGGGGTCTTGATATTACATTATGATATACAGCATGATATACAGCATTACTGTGTTGGATGAAAGGAGTGTAAAGGTGACTAAAGGTTGTTATTTCATGTCTGCAGGGCCAACAAGACACCAATTATTATGCACACTCGGTGTAGTTATACACAATATAGAATACAACTTAGTTGTTTCTTCATATGACGTCTGTTGCCGTTGCCGCGAGGTATAAATTGGCGTTTTTATCCAATTTTAGGTCGCAAATATATCATAATTTATTTTGGATACCTATTCTGGATACTTTTATGGACACTTTATGGACAATTTTAAAGTGATCAAGGTGTCCTTGTTTGTCTAAAAACATCACCGACCGCTAGCTAGCTTGGTTTGTTTTTAGCCAGGTGGCTAGCTAGCCAGTCGCTAACCTCCAGCTCGCCTTGAGTTTGGTATTTTAACGATCGGACATTTTTATACCGGGTTTTTGGACAGTCACAGTTGCGATGACCAACAAAAAGAGTGACAAGAAGGAAGTGTTCGGTGGGGCTGCGTGTAAAGTCAAACAACCAGCCAGGAGACACCGATCCCAGCGAGGCTCGACCAATAGCGGAGGCGAGCCAGGCGGAAGCGTGGAGGTGGACGCATCAGTATTGGAATCGATCAACGCGAGACTGAGCAAGCTGGATATTCTGGATGCACTACAGCAGGACATCCGTTACTTGAGAAGTAGCATGGAATTCAGTCAGAAGGAGATCGAGGATCTAAGAAAGGATAATGGCTTTCTGAGAGGCGCGATTACTAACATGCAGAGATCTACCGACTTTCTTACCGTGGACTATACATTTACATATGGCGTAGTGGGTAGAGCGGCCGGCCAGAAACCTGAGGGTGGCAGGTTTGCCTCCCACCTATTGACATCCAAAAAATCGCTGCCGTTGTGTCCTTGGGCAGGACACTTCACCCTTTGAACCCGGTGCCGCTCACACTGGTGAATGAATGATGAATTAATTATAGGTGGTGGTCGGAGGGGGCGTAGGCGCAAACTGGCACCCACACTTCTGTCAGTCTACCCCAGGGCAGCTGTCGCTACTGATGTAACTTACCACCACCAGGTGTGAATGAATGTTGAGTCCCACTTCTCTGTGAGCGCTTTGAGAGATTAGAAAAGCGCGATATAAATCTAAGTTTTATATATATATATAGGCGCATTAAAGACACGCTGTTGAATATACAGTGCAGGGACAAGAGAGACAATCTCATATTCTTGGGGATCCGAGAGGGCAACGCCGATCCGGAAAAAAATTTAAGAGAGTTCATGTCTGATAAGCTCAAACTCTCCCCGGAGGTGGTAAGAGACATAACTTTCTACAGAGTGCACAGAATGTGGCAGACCTGTGGACAATAAAGTCTGTCCCATAATACCTCGTTTTGAGCATTTTAAGCACAAAGAGTTGGTGAAATGCAGAGGAAAGGAGCTGAAAGGGACCCCTCTCTGGTTAAATGACCACTTTCCGGCTGAGATCAACAATAGGAGAAAGAAACTGTCACCGATTATGAGAGAGAACCGGGCCCAGAACAAGAGAGTGGCACTAACAGTGGATAGGCTGTACATAAATGGACAGCTGTATCGAGACCCCAAGGTTACCCCCTGGCTTTTTTAGAATGGGCGTTGTGGGTGTTTTTAGCATCTTGGTTTGGCCTGTCATGACTACTTCCAGTACTGTTATGTTCTGCACTAAGCTGGGCCTTCATAGGGGCCTGGTGTTAGCTCACATGAATGTATGCAGCCTGCGTAATAGGTATCAGGAAGTAGAATGTATTATCAGAAATAATTTTATTAATATCTTTGCCATTTATGAGACCCACCTTGATGATTCCTTTTCTGATTCAGTTGTAACCATTGAGGGGTTCTCAATTTTTAGGAAAGATAGGAACAGGTTTGGGGAGGGGTGGCTATTTATGTTCAGAGCCATTTATCTATTAACGTGCGTAATGATTTGATGAGGGAGAGCATTGAAGCTATTTGTGCGCAGGTTCATCTGCCTTATTTGAAAACAATTATAGTATGCTGTTTTTATAGGCCTCCTAGTGCTGATGCTCTGTATCTGAAGGAGTTATGTGAGATGTTTGACAGGGTATCAGATGAGAATAGAGAAATCTATTTACTGCGTGATATGAATGTTGACTGGCTGGGAAAGGGGTGTACAAATAAAAATAAGATACTATCCATTTTAAATGCTTGCAATCTGTCCCAAATTGTTGCCCCTCCCACAAGAATAGGTGTAGGTAGTGATGCTATTATTTTAGCAACACGCATTGATCATATTTATACAAATGTTCCTGACCAATGCTCCAAAGCAGTCTCAGTTCCTGTCGGTTTTACTGACCACAATATAATAGCTTCACTATCAATCAATCAATCAATGTTTACTTATATAGCCCTAAATCACTAGTGTCTCAGAGGGCTGCACAAACCACTACGACATCCTCGGTAGGCCCACATAAGGGCAAGGAAAACTCACACCCAGTGGGACGTCGGTGACAATGATGACTATGAGGACCTTAGAGAGGAGGAAAGCAATGGATGTCGAGCGGGTCTAACATGATACTGTGAAAGTTCAATCCACAATGGATCCAACACAGTCGCGAGAGTCCAGTCCACTAGAAGGACAAGGGTTCCTAAACCTAAAGCGAAAATTATTTTTACAAGGTCTTATAAAAGATTTGATGAAGAGTGTTTTATTGATGAAATTTCCTGTTTAAATTGGAACGAGATGTGCAGTGAGGAAGACCCTGAGGCTGCACTGGACTTATTTATGTTAATGTACATGAGCGTTGTGGGCAAGCATGCCCCTTTGAATAAGTTTTCAGTCAAAACTAAGTCTGCCACATGGATTGATAAAGGACTTGGGAGTTTAATGACAGAAAAAGACATGGCTAAAAAAGCCTCAGTCAACTCAGGTTTAATTGTTGACGGACATAAGTACTGTTCCTTAAGAAACCAGGCCACACATTTAAACAAACTGAAAAAAAGGGACTGTTACAAAGAGAGGTTAAATGATGTGAGATCCATCCATCCATTTTCTACCGCTTATTCCCTTTTGGGGTCGCGGGGGCGCTGGCGCCTATCTCAGCTACAATCGGGCGGAAGGCGGGGTACACCCTGGACAAGTCGCCACCTCATCGCAGGGCCAACACAGATAGACAGACAACATTCACACTCCGGGTACTCCGGCTTCCTCCCACTTCCAAGGACATGTACCTGGGGATAGGTTGATTGGCAACTCTAAATTGGCCCTAGTGTGTGAATGATGTGAGTTATGATAGCAAAAACCTATGGAATGTTTTGAATGAAATCATGGGTAGAAAGAACAATGTCTGTACACTTTTTGTTGAATCAAATGGGTTGGTACTCACTAAGCCATGTGACATTGCTAATAATTTTAATAAATATTATGTTGACAGGGTATCTCAATGAAGGCATGGTATGCATATATCCAATTACAACAAATCAGCTGACCTCATCAGGTATTTTAAAATGGATAATAAGGGGTGTGAATTCAATTTTCATCAGGTTGAAGTCAGCGAGGTTGAGAGGTTACTACACTCTCTTCAGGACAACAAAGTAACTGGTGTAGACAACCTGGATAGTATGTTAATAAAAATGACTGCTGGTATCATATCAATGCCTGTTTGTCATATTTTTAATAGATGTTTACAAGTTGGCCTGTGTCCAAACATATGGAAGGTGGCAAAAGTTACTCCTCTACATAAGGATACCAAATTGGCTTTCAATGAGGGCAATTCTAGACCAATAAGCATCCTACCTGGTTTATGTAAAATACTGGAGAAATGTGTGTATGCCCAAATTCAAGCCTACTTTCAGTCAAATGGGCTAGCTACTGATTCTCAACATGCATATAGAACGGGCCACTCTACGGCCACTGCTCTTATACAAATGACCGACGATTGGCTTAATGCTATAGATAATTCTATGTTGGTTGCTGTTAGATTTTAGTGGTGCATTAAACGTGATTGACCACTGTCTTTTAATTGATAAACTTAAATGTTATGGTTTTAATACTTTAGTTGTCCTCAAGATCACAACAGGTGTATTTTAATAGCAGCTTGTCTAATAGCAGAAGTTTGGATTGTGGTGTTCCTCAGGGAAGTTGCCTGGGACCTTTACTTTTTTCTATATTCACCAATGATTTACCTTGGGATACCGGGCGTGCCAAATTGGTTCTTTATGCTGATGATGCAACCTTATATCATGCTGCACCATCATGCAGTGTACTTAATGTAGTATTGAGTGAGGAACTAAAAGCTGTGCATGACTGGACAGTATGTAACAGACTTGTCCTTAACATCTCAAAAAACAAATGTATAGTATTGGGGACTAGACAAGGGTTATCTTGTGACCCAAATTTGGATCTGAGGCTAGGTATTTCAACAGTTCAACAGGTCAGAAGTGCCAAGCTCCTTGGAGTGGTTTCTGGACTGCACTCTATCCTGGTCAAATCATATCAGTGATATAGTTACAAAGATGGGAAGGGTTGTTGGTATTTCCAGGAAATGTGCTGCTTTTTTTGATCCACCTCTTCATTGTCAGATTGTTAAGAGTTTAGTCTTGTGTCATCTGGACTATTGTTCTACAGTCTGGGCATCTGCTGCAAGTGGTGGGATCAGTAAGCTCCAAATTGTCCAGAATAGGGCAGCAAGGCTGGTTCTGGGTTGTTCACTAAGAACCAAATCCATGCTTCTCTTTCCTGGCTAACAGTGCAGAACAGGTTGTCAGCTAATACTCATATATTCTTCAAATCAGTAACCGGTAGTAAAACTCCTGCTTTTCTCATAGCCCAAATAATTCACAGAAGCACTATGCATAATCATAATACCAGGGCGTCCAGTGAGGGGCATTTTGTACTCCCTCGTCCCAGGAAGAATGCTTTGCGGAAATCTGTTATTTATAGATCTGTATCGCTCCGGAATAACCTGCCTCAAATTCTCAACGGCATTGAAAGTAAACAGGTTTTTAAAATGAAAGTAATATTTTATCTGAGTTTTTAAATTAGTTTGCTCGTTGATGATTTTTCATGTTTGGTTTTATATTGTGTAGTTATATTTATATGGTAATTATTATTCTGTGACTGTAAATTGTTTGCCTGTTTTGTTATCGATGCTTTTATTTTTTTCTGTATTGTGTAGTTATAATTATATGCTTTTACTTGTAATTGCTGCGATGAGGTGGCGACTTGTCCAGGGTGTACACCGCCTTCCGCCCGATTGTAGCTGAGATAGGCGCCAGCGCCCCCCGCGACCCCAAAAGGGAATACGCGGTAGAAAATGGATGGATACTTGTAATTGTATTGAGTTGTGGACCCCAGGAAGACCATTGGGTTGTTGTGGCAACCAGCGAATGGGGATACCTTAACAAAAATCAAATCAAATATCAACTAATCCAATTTCCAACTAGCAACAAAGGCTGCACTGAGCCAAACATCAAAAGCAGAACTAAGAAAGATGTTGTCCCACTGGTTGGTAAGAGCATTAGTGTGTCTGTATTAGGGTTGTACGGTATACCAGTATTAGTCTAGTACCGCGACACTAATGAATCATATTCGGTACTATACTGCCTCTAAAAAGTACTAGTCCCCCACATCGTCACGTTGTGTCATGCAGACGAGCATGTTCGCCAATGCACAATCACGGACTACCATATTTTTCGGATTATAAATCGCTCCGGAGTATAAAGTCGCACCGGCTGAAAATGCATAGTAAAGAAGGAAAAACACATATATGCTTCGCACTGGAGTATAAGTCGCATTTATGGGGGAAATTTATTTGATAAAATCCAACACCAAAAATAGACATTTGAAAGACAATTTAAAATAAATAAAGAATAGTGAACAACAGGCTGAATAAGTGTAGGTTATATGAGGCATAAATAACCAACTGAGAAGGTGCCTGGTATGTTAACGTAACATATTATGGTAAGAGTCATTCAAATAACTATAACTTATAGAACATGCTATACGTTTACTAAACAATCTGTCACTCCTAATCGATAAATCCGATGAAATCTTCTTCCTCGATGTCACTTCTAAACAACTCTGCCAACTCCAAAGGTATGCGCTGTTTCCTCTTGTCGTTTTCTGCTGCATATTTCATTATGTCCAGATTGTAATCTGCAGTACATGATTTCCTTTTCGATTCCATTTTTGTTCAGCCCTTCTCAGTTTTTCTAAGTTACCGCCAACGCTGAAATGATCTATTTTAATAGCTACGGCAGTAGCATATAGCAGTTAGGATCCCATGACCCACAATGCACTTCTTCCATGACCCCCCCCGCCAAATTCTTATTGGTTGACGTGTGTGTGTGACGATTGCTGACATTTTCTTCGTCTCTTCCGCCAATGAGATAAATAATATTATTTTATATTTTTTACAATAATGTGTTAATAATTTCACACATACTGTAAGTCTCTCCGGAGTATACGTCGCACCCCCGGCCAAACTATGAAAAAAACTGTGATTTATAATCCGAAAAATACGTTACTTACAAACAGACACAGTGTATAGACAAAAGGGCAAATGGACACATTTTTGCTTAGTAACTAAATATAAAAGTGAAGTTATATCACTGAAACGCCCTCAGGAGGAGGTTCTTTTTAGACATGACTAGATAGTGGCTATAGTCTGTACGCATTCAGTAGTGCTGTAACTGCTTAAAAATCACTATTCCTTGTCCCCTTTGAGACATAACTACATGTATTTCAAAAATCATCCCTGTAGGACAAAGGAAAGCTATTCTTGCTTCACTTCACACCGGAATCATGACAATGAATATGTTAAAACCAGTCTATAGTTGACAGTCAAAACAAGGCTTCATTATGCCCAAAACATGAAACATTACGACGTACATCTTGATTCTGAACACAGTGCACTCAAGTGAATGAAGGTCATACTTAATCAACAACCAAACATGTCACACTGAGGGTGGTCGTATAAAAAACGCCAACACTGTCATAAATATGTGCCATATAGTGAAACAACAATGATAAACACATTTTTGGAGAATATTTGCACCGCAGCACAACGGAACAAATTCCCAGAAATGCCTGCAGCACCAACTCCTCCCGAACGCTACAATATAAACAAACGCCATTGGTGGCTATACACTTAGCATCTCCTGTAATGATACCAAGTACAGGAGCGTATCTAGTCGATACCACTATGATTATGTGGATATTTTTTGGCATCAAAACACCTTCTTTCGTTTTTTTAAATGTATAATATGTTTATAAACTCAGGAACTATGTCCCTGGACAGATGAGGACTTTGAAAATGACCAATGTATGATCTTGTAACTACTTGGTATCAGATTGATACCCAAATGTGTGGTATCATCCAAAACTAATGTAAAGTATCAAACAACAGAAGAATAAATGATTATCACATTTTAACAGAAGTGTAGATAGAACATGCTGAAACAGTAAATGAAGAAGTAGATTAAAAATTCAATTTCTACCACTTGTCCTTAATAATTTGGGCGAAATAATAGAATGAAAAATGACACAATATGTTACTGCACATGTCAGCAACTAAATTAGGAGCCTTTGTTTGTTTACTTAATACTAAAAGACAAGCTGTTCACTATTTTATTTATGTTATTTATGTTCACTATTTTTTAAATCATTTTATTTATGTCTCAGTATTTTATTTAAGGACAAACTTGCAATAAAAAACATATGTTCGATGTATCCTATTTTGTTTAAATTAAGCCAATAATGCCATTTTTGTGGTCCCCTTTATTTAAAAAAGTGCAGAAAAGTACCGAAAAAACCCGAAATACATTTTGGTATCGAGACACCACTCGCCTGTATTTTACTTAGTCAGACAGAAAGCCAAATTATAACAGTTTTAGAGTGAAAATGGCTGAGATAGGCTCCAGCTTCCAAGCAATCCCGAAGGGAATAAGTGGTAGGAAATGGATGGATGGATGGAGTGCAAATGGGACTTGTTTGATGTTGACTTCTCTCTTTCGAAAACTGAAATGTAAAAAATTTAACTTTATGTAAGGTTTTGTGTTTCTTAAAAATAAACATGATGCAGATATTACCATTCACATTACATTCCTTATAATCCGGGATCAATACATTAACATGGAAATAAACATCAAACGAGAGTGATCATGTTACATCGAAATGCCTTAAAGCTTAAAGTAATACTTAATAATGCTAACAACAATAATAATTAATCACACAATTACTGAATTTGGGAACATCTTGTAATCCATTCATCCATCCATTTTCTACAACTTGTCCCTTTCTTGTAATGTATGTAAAAAATAAAAATAAAAAAAATAAAAATAAAAAAAGATATATATGAATACCAATTACAATATATATATATATATATATATATATATATATATATATATATATATATATATTGTAATTGGTATTTTTTTCTCCATGTTTGAATAAATACAACATGATTGACTTTTTTTTAATGTATGTTCATTATATCTGTCACCGCCTGCTGCCTTCTTGTGGTTTGTGTTCAGTTGGCCTTTGTTGGCGCAGCAGACATGGCTCTCGTTGTTGTCTTCTAGAGTTCCTGTGTTTCCCTGTGGGCGGAGTTGTGAGACGTGCTCAGCTGTGTCCAATCTTCCCGACAGTATTCAAGCAGCACCTCGATAGCTGGATGGCACTCGGCAATTCCACTCCTTGACTTTGTTAGGGTGAATACTCTTATACTCCTTGTATTTTTGCTACATACCATCTTGACTACTTCCAGTGCCATCCAGCATGGTATGTACTTGTTAGTTTGCACCTCTTTCAACTTTGACCCTAGTTTTAGTTAGTTTGTATTTTAGCTTTAGTTCTTTTTGTCAAGGTGCTCTTTTGTGTTTTCTTTATTTGCACCGTCGCTTTTTGTTACAAATTTTAGTTTTTGGATCATTATTGTGATTGCTTATTTTTGTGAAGTAAAGAACTATTTACTCTCAGATCCATCTGCATCCTTGGGTTCCGCTGTTCCACTGTTAATTAGATTGTGACAATATCATCTTACCCAAAATGTGTTAAATCATATCAGGTAGCAAGTACAGAAGATGGTGTGGTAAATCAAGAGCTAATACACACTTAAAAAAAATGACAGACACCTGCTAAGGAAATAAAGCATTCAAATGTCATATACTGTATACAAACCAGGAATAGCTCACCTCTCATTTTATTTGTCAAAGTAGCTCACATGGTTATGAAAGCTGGAGACCCCTTGCCAGTTATTACCTATATTCCAAATGTAATATTGGTTCAGTCGTACTGCAGACCCACACATTTTTAGCATATGAACATTATTCGACCTCTGGTGCTGAACTACATGCTTGCCGTTTTACCATGATTGCAACCTGATTGTGCATGGATAAATAGGTGGGGTAGGGTCAGGATCAACAAAACTAATCATGTAAGTGACTCACTGCGACATAATACAGGTTTTATTAACTTCCATATTATACTTTCTTTCATAATGCCAACATCCATCCATCCATTTCTACCGACATATACTATGCATATACACTCTGACAAAGATGACAAAGTGTGTTTTGATGCCATGCTAACAGTGTGATGGAGTGACGTCAGACTAAAGACCTGTCAGCACATTCTATACAGCGTCAAAGCAACTTTATGGTTTATTGTATTACTTAAAGTTTTCACTTTTTTGAGTGGATTAATATTACTGAATGGCTACTTGGACGGCGGACGAAACTTTGTAGCTACGGCTGTGAGTAAAGTGCGATCACTTTAAACTAACAGTAGTTTTTCTTATAGTGTGGGTGGCTTTGAAAGACATTTGAGGAAAATATTGTTGTGTTACAAACTTTTGCAATTATTCCGATCTCATTTTTTGTGAAGCAGGGAAATTGACTTGAATGTGACAGTGTGTCATAATTACAACGGTCAGCTGGATAGTGTGGGAGTAGTGTGATGATCACCTGCTGCCTGGTATGCTCGCTCTTCCTCTTTCCTTCCTACAGTAGGAACACCCACTGGTGGCAAGACAATCGGGCAAACCTGCCACTAATCAACACTGGTGCTATTTAGGCTGATTGGTGGCAGCTGAGAGAGGCCGGTTCCTCATGGATGGTGACTCTGTACCTGGCAGTTACACCAGTGACTTCTATACTCAGAGAACAACCTTGCTCTGAACGCCAAGAAAACTAAGGAGATCGTCGTCGACTCCAGGAAACACAGCACTGACCTAGCCCCCCTGTATATCACGGGTGAGTGTGTGGACCTTCCAGTTTCTTGGGGTCCTTATCCCTGACATCTTCTCATCAGAGAACACTAGTGCTATTTCGAAGAAGGCTCAGCAGCGGCTGCACTTCCCGAGAGTCCTCAAGAAGTACAACCTGGACTCCAACCTGCTGCTGACCTTCTACTGCTCATCCATTGAGAGCCTGCTAACACACTGCATCACAGCATGGTATGGCATCTGCACCGCTGTAGACAGGGAGAGGCTCCAGAGATTGGTAAAGGCCGCACAGCGGATCATCGGCTGCCCTCTTTCTTCCCTGATGGATATTTCTACTTACTGCTGCCTAAGTAAAACAACAAACATTATCAAGGACAACTCCCTCCCTGGGTTTGACCTGTTTGACCAGTTGCCCGCAGGAAGGCACTACAGGGTCATTAGGTCTAAGACAAACAGACTCAAGAACAGCTTTTTCCCTAAAGCCATAACCATGGTGAACTCTCATAGGCACTGATTTTATAGTTTAGCATCTCTCTTTGTGCAATTTTTACTTTCCACCAACAATCTGAATGCCCTTGTATATATGTATGTAGTACAATATTTATTTCCTGTAAACAACACATTGAACACAAATCGTTCTCAGGAATGGACCTATTTTTATTTTTCTTCTCTTCCTGTTTTGCATATCTTATAGGCTGTCAAACTGATACTGGAGTTGCGTTTAATCTCATCGTACCTGTGTATAGTGACAATAAAAGGTATTTTATTCTACACGGATGCCGCCACCTGGTTTGTGAGTCCCCTTTCAAGCATGGCCGGCTCTACGCAGGGCCAAGAGGGGGCAGAGCCCCCTTAAATAAATGTCTTGCCCCCTCAAATCAAAATTTGAGAAAGCAAATTTTAATAAACTCACAAAATTACTACATTACAAGTTGACAAAATTATCTGCACTAGCGGAAAAATCCGCCGAAAAAGGGACACACACGATATAGTAGTGTCGGCTTCCCTCTCATCCCTCCCTCCGCTGTGCGTGTATTCACCATTCCACAGGCTGCGCAGCAGACACACACCCGCACACACTCCTCAGCCCTCAGTAAACATCCAATCACTGTTGCAGTATGAAAGTAAAAGAAAATGAAAAGTTGTCTACATTTATCATATACTTGTTAGGATGGGTGTATTTGTGTAGTCTTATCTGTCATAAACACGTTTATCGTCGCGGACTTTCGGTGCTACGGAGTTCCTTTTTTTTTTTTTTTTTTTACAACTTGACGAAAGCAGTGACAGCGGAGGCTCTGAGCCAGAGGCGTCACTAGACCTAATACTGTACTGGGGCACACCTGGGGCACAAATAATACATGTAAGTGTGCAAAGCGCGCAAGCAAAAACAGTTTTATCTCTTATTTATCATAAAAAATACATAAATAGTGCTTTAAACTATGAAATCATATCAGATGATGTTGTATGGATCTTTGATTAACCACCTGAAATTAACTAATGCCTTTGACCTACTTGTGCACTTTTTTACTCCAGACTTCTAAACTGCTACTGGTAAAAGCAAAAAGGAAGAGCAATGAATCTTTTTTAAATATATATTGCAGTAATTATCTGCAAATTTAACATCTACAAAAGTAAAACAAAAAATAAAGCACTCCTACATCTCTGGGTTCTTTTATATTATTTATTTCCATTATGGCAATGCGGCTAATCCTATTTTGGATAAACACAACTATAAAATATACACAAAACAATAAAGCCACAGTAGTAGAATAAATGAACAACTGTTGTGTGTCTGTTCAGGGAATCATTTTCTGAGAAGTAAACTGTAACGTCTCCTTTTCATTTTTGCAAAGTGGTCAATCACTCTGGACAGACATGGAAATATTACAGTAACTGTTATACAGTTGACCAGTGGTTCCCAACTGGTGGGTCGTGACATAAAAGTGGATTGTGTGTCATTTTCAGAGAGTCGCAGTCACATGTGTGCATGGAAAAAAAAAAAGTTTGGGGAGAAAAAAATCAAATTGTGGCAACAAAACCAATATCTTTAGCCATTTTTCTAGTGACTATTAGTGAGTATTTTAGCAAAAGGCAAACCGACTAACAAGTTGGAGGAGGACTCAGGACAGACATGGAAATATATTTAAAAAAAAATCTAAATGGGGCAAAAAAAACCCGATATTTTCAGCCATCTTTCTGAAAACAAATACAGAAATGTTACTATTTTTTCTGGAAACAAAACCAGATGCTTTAGCTGTAGCCATTTTTCTGGTGACAAAACAAGATTATTTTAGTCAAAGTCACAGCGATTAACAAGACAAGTCTACTGTGGTATTTTTCTGTGAAATAAACTTGAATGATTTAAAAATTTGGCTCACGACTTGATGATATGGAAAAATGTTTTAAACCATTTGAGAAGCACTCAACTCACACATGCTTACTCCAAATCATCATTGATGCAGAACCAGCAGACAATAACCAACATTATGTTTCATGTTCATTGGAAATTCCCCCGACAGCTCGTACAGCAAATTAATATGTTTGTCTTGATACAAGGAATAACGTTAGCTAACTTAGCATCAACTTAAGACAATGATGTTGCCTAGCTAGCTAGGACTTCACTTACATCTCTCATTCCTCGCTGCTTCTTCTCTGCTGCGGGTGAATAACTTTCTTAAATCCATCTAGGAGTTACAGTTTGAGTCAAATCAAAATCAAAATAATGTAATTAACAAATTGTTGTTGGCTAACGTTACCTACCTCAGCAGTGATTCTCACCCCCCCCCTCTCTCTCTCTCTTTCTCTCTCTCTCTCAACCGAAGTCTCGATCCACACGTGAATAAATTACCATATTAATTAGCCATGTGCTCATTGTTTAGTGGAGTGAATACAGTAGCCGTCAATTACCATACTAAGTAGTATGTGCGCTGTTGTCTATGTTATGTAGACTTAAAACTCTGAAGCGTTGTTTTTTATTGGTGAATGTTTTACTGGGGCACTGCAGATCAACAGTGGGGCACGTGCCCCAGTGAAATCTGTCTGCCGACGCCCCTGGCCCACGTCCACTGCATGTGACAAACTGAAGACAAGTGACCTGTGTCTGACAGACCCCTACGTAGAGCCCCGCCCCAGGCTGTAGTCCTGTACTGTTGTTGTTTTTCTTCATGTAATCACAGCAGGTTTTTTCTGTTGTTGTTCAAGCTTACTAATTTTCTGCTCCAGCTTCCAGCAGCTCACAAAGAGAAAGTTAATGCTCTGTAATGCATCCATTTTTCAGAGCATTTAAAAAGTCTAGTCCTGCTCCTGCATGTAGTTGTAGCAATGATGCTACTGCTAGTACATCAGGGACAGCAGCTAGCAATACTGCACCTTTAGCACCAGCAAGCACTGTTTCTCCTGCACCAGCTCCCTCCGTCCCCCCAACAAGCGCTCCCCCAAAGCAGCCTGCTCAGCTACCCAGTGACTTAAATGGCAACGCACCATCTCAGCCAATACTGGGTGGCTACCCAAAGCGTGCATTTGGTACAACATTAAGATCATTCAATCCTGCCTGGTACCGCACACGACCATGGCTAGAGTATTCTGTGGTGCAAGACGCCTGCTTCTGTTTCCCCTGTCGGAAATATGGCAGCGCTGTTAATGTTTCCCCCCCCCCCCTGAGGGATTGCCACCTTATTGTGGTCAGGGGGTTTGCGTGCCTCAGTGACCGTAGGAGCTATACCAGCAGGAGCTTAGTCTTCAGGTGGGACACCCAAGTTGGACAGGTCTGAAGGTAGAGGCCTGACAAAGTGCAATCCACTACTCCAGGTTGGGGTTGGACACATAGCTAAAGACCCATTTCAATGAAGAAAGCATCGTTACTATAAGCACAGGAAAAAAAGTGCTGGAGCATGATGTGTACACATGATGCCCCCTTCACATTTCTGACTGCCCCCTCATATAAGCATCCCTAGAACCGCCCCTGCTTTCAAGGCTTCCACTCAATATCGTACCAGGGTCTCCCCTTGCGTGGTATGCTCAAAGGTTTTCCTGGCTAATAAAAGTTTGTTAAACGGCTCTCTGGCTTCCACTTCTGCATCCTGGGCTCCACCCCACATAAGCTTGTAACACTGACAATGCAGTAGTTACTGGCCTGTTAGTGTAGATGCAATTGTCTTTGAAGCCAGGGAGAAGCCTCTACCCTGGCTGACAGTCTTCATCCACGCCTGAGTTACTCACTTGTCTCCCTCCTGCAGCCAATTAAAGTCAATTGTGAGACTAAGGCTGCCACAAGCATTCTCAAAGTCCCCCAAGACCATGTGTGTCTTTGCACAGGACTGTTTGCATGTTCTGATATTATTGCTTCAGCTACCTTCAGATATACTCAACTATTAATGTGTGCTGTGTGATACTTTCATGTGAGGGTTTCCACTGGCATACAGATGTACAGTAGACAAACAAAGACAATGACTGTGCTGAACAGTTTCTCATTTCCCACCCATCTCTTGCTCTCTGTGATAAGTGACGGTGACTTCAAGTGCAGCTGACAGCACACAGTCAAACCATTAATATTGCATCACTTCACTGCAATGCTGCTGGCAACAGCAGCCTTTATTTTGAAGTGAACCTGTGACAAATTGCCCTCAAGCATCACATACGCATCAATAACAGCCTGATTTTCTGCATCATGATTCCGAAACCCACAAATTTTGTTGCATTCACGAGTGTAACATACAGCAACTATTCTGTAAAAAAAACATATGCAAATCCTCAAAAAGATTATACCAAACATGTCTGTACATTTTTGGAAGCTTGTCCAGATGTGTATCACCTCAGCAGGACGAATAAAAATAATCACAACAAACTTCTAAAAGAAGGTATAACCATAACCAATTGAAATCTAATTTAGGAAGCTTTTCATTGTGTGATTTTTGCAAAGAGAAAAGTGAACTGAAAATTGTAGATAAAGGAGAGAAAAAAGAGCAGCACAACAAAGAAGCTCATAGAAAACACTATTTCTGGCAAATAACCAAGCAGGCAGAAAAAAAATTCCCTGCTGAGGCATATTGAGTCGCCTCACAAAGAAAAAAGTACTCTCGGCAGCATAAAAAGTCTTGAAAGTTTTCTCCAAGCTTCACGGAAAACAGCATTGGTTTGTGAAAACAAAGTAATTTATTCAGCATGCCTGTCCTAGCTCTCAATCCGAGGAGTGACAACATTGTGATAAGTGACAGGCAGGAGATTTAAAGACTCTCGTGGTACTATTTGTCATTTAGCTGTGCCGTTTTGACTGTTTTTCGAAGCCACAAAGATATGCCAAAGAGCTAGGGTTTGTGTATGGTTGTGTGTTTTCCTATCTGCCCTTGTGCATCTTTGGCACATCTGCAGCAATTTCCTGTGAAGTGTTTTGAGAAGAGATATGAAGCTGAAGGATAGTTCTTCTCCTAACCAGTATTCTCTTCTTGTATTGAAATACAATATTCAGTATTCGTGATGGGAGAAGAAAAGAAGAAACAAATGTAGGAAATTTGGTCGATAAAGCAATTTCATAATCTGATCAAAAAGGCCAAAACTAAAAGACTGTAGTAACTTTGCTTTTCTGACTTGTGGTTTGTATCATGGCCAAGTCCCCAAATTTATTCAAGTTTGATTCAAAAGATTCTCAATAGATTAATCACAATTTGATTGAAATGATCTGCACCTAAATGTTAAAAATGTATTAAATCTCTTACAAAACACAAATAGAATAGAATAAAATAGATTTTTATTGTCATTATTGCAGTGAACAGGTTCAAAGACCAACGAAGATGGAGCAGATCCCCTAAGGTGCATATACAATTTGGTAATATAAATACTAAAAAAAAAAGATATAAATAAGAGATGTATCTATATATATATGTATATATATCCACACACATGCATACATGCATACATATGAATACATATACACATATACATATAAAATTATTGCACATTATAGTCCGAAAAAAATAAAATAAATAAAAATACATGGCACATGAGGACACGATGGACACATTGTGCTCACTCAGTGCCTGTTTAATGCTACTATGGCTCTTGGGTAAAAGCTGTTTTTTAGTCTATTTGTGCCAGATTTTAGCACCCTATAGCGTCTGCCCGAGGGTAGCAGTTCCAGGTGGCAGTGCCCGGGGTGGAATGGGGCTTTCAGGATGCTCTGTGCTTTCCTGAGACAGCGGGAGCTGTACAGGTCAGCCAGGGAGGGGAGGGGGCATCCGTTGATCTTCTGGGCGGACGTTATGACCCTCTGGCATACTTGCCAACCCTCCCGGATTTTCCGGGAGACTCCTGGAATTCAGCGCCTCTCCCGAAAACCTCCCGGAAGAAATGTTCTCCCGAAAATCTCCCGAAATTCAGCAGGAGCTGTAGGCCACGCCCCCCCAGCTCAAACATGCACAGTTCGAAGCTTGAAAAGGAGGATTGCAGGCGGATCTGACGGCATTTAAAGTAATTTTTAAAAACAACGGCTAATCCTGCTCCTTTTCGGCCGGATGACCGCAGATAATTAAAGTAGGAACACTCCGGAGGCAGAAGTTCATTAACAGGGGCGGACTCACCGGCACTCAGCCATGTTTCCGTCACACAGAGGAAGTCAAGTCTGCGGGAAATGAAGAAATCCTTCAGGATAAACGTTTTGTTTGTCAAAGATCTTGTGTTCACAAGACCGAACCTGGCGAGGACCAGCACGTCCAAGGGTGCAGCTAATGCGGGTGGGGCCCGGCACACGGCCAGCAGGTGGCGGGGGAGAGGAGCCACGAGGCAGGAAAGGAAGGCAGGAATCCGGCCAGCTGAAAAAGCTGACTGGGACGTTGAAAAACGAATGTCGAAGTTGATCATATCAGTGGGAGACGGGCTAAGATCCAACAGTGTTTGGCTGTCATACACAAGCAGTGAGTTGACAGAGACAAAAATAGATGCAAACAACACAAAAACTAACAGAGCGGACAGCGAGAGACGGCAGGGCAAAGCACATACTGGCGCCATCTTCTGGAAACTCAGAAGTGACGTTACTCAAATAGTGAATTTTTTTTTTTTTTTAGTAGCTACTGTGTATTTGATAGGTGCCGTCTGAAATTCAACTATTTATTATATATATATATATATATATATATATATATGTGTGTGTATAATAAAATACATATATATAGCTAGAATTCACTGAAAGTCAATTATTTCATATATATATATATATATATATATATACATACACGGGTTGAGTTTATACCAAAATGGATACATGGATGATACAGCAGAGGATTGGGAGAATGTCATGTGGTCAGATGAAAGCAAAATAGAGCCTTTTGGTATAAACTCAACTCGTCGTTTTTGGAGGAAGAAGAATACTGAGTTGCATCCCAAGAACACCACACCTACTGTGAAGCATGTAGGTGGAAACATCATGCTTTGGGGATGTTTTTCTGATCCGTATTAAGGAAAGAATGAATGGGGCCATGTATCGTGAGATTTTGAGCCAAAACCTCCTTCCATCAGTGAGAACTTTGAATGGTTGACCAAATTCTTATTTTCCACCATAATTTACAAATAAATTCTTTAAAATTCTTACAATGTGAATTCCTGGATTTTTTTTCACATTCTGTCTCTCACAGTTGAAGTGTACCTATGATGAAAATTGCAGACCTCTGTCATCATTTTAAGTGGGAGAACTTGCACAATCGACCGCTGACTAAATACTTTTTTGCCCCACTGTATGTATATATCCATGTAATCATATTAGTATCAACTAGATATACTGGAGTTGGTATCATTACAGTGACTATAAAGTGTACATCCATCCATGGCATGTGTTTACATTGAGGAGAGCTTACCATCTTATTGTTAGCGGTGAACTATTGTATCCTCCTACGATATGTAGTGAAGCATATTTGGCTTTTCCTTGTCCTGCAGGGATGATACTTGTAATAAACTTACTTTGAGGATTAGTGAGTTAGAAGTTAGCTAATGGATGGATGTTTAGCCACTTGCTAGCTAGCCATGTTTTAAATCACCACTTCCCGAGGCTTTTTCAGTGTTATAGCTTCACTTCTATCTTGAGTTTTTAGGCCAAAATGCATCCGTTCTCCCTTTCTGTCTACACACTGTGTTTGATTTTAAGTGACGACGGCGCCCCGCCATACCCTTAAAAACAAAATTTATGTATGCTTACACACACACACACACACACACACATGCACACACGCACACAATATGGCATCCTTCCGTCTATGGGAGACCATGGTGGTATAGCTCCAAACAGGTTTTAAATATGACATGGACAATAATGGCTAATCAGTCCTATCCAAGAGTGGCAATCGTGATTGGACACTGAACATGCGATGACGGATAAGGTTGATTTTGCGCCTCTTTCCTTCTATCTCTTGTTTCGGATTGTTGAACAATCTTAGAAGTCTCAGACTTTCTCACAGCTATACACCAGGTTAACAGATTGGGAGCACTGTGTTCTCATAATGTTGTGTTGATGTCACACCTCTTCATATCTTTTTACATGAAACAGCAACGAGGTCATCCTGTGGGTCGAGGTCCCTCCACCAGCTCGCTATATAATAAGTATTTTGGTATTTGTCCCAGTTCCATTCTTCTAACGTGACCAAGCCGACATAGGTGGTGTCCGCAGAGGCTTACAAACATGTAGTCTATAATGGCTCGTTTCAACACTTCAAGATTGGACACTTTATCCTCCCACGTGGTGTGCTAAATAGGATAGTGTGCAGAACCTCAAGTGAAAACTATTCAATTTCCTTTCATGCCATGCAAACGTGGTCCATGATTCGCTACCATAGAGAAGCATGGTGAGGATACATGCCTGACATACACACAGTTTGGTATTCTCAGTGAGGCAAGGGTTGCTCCACACTTTATCGTTCAATTTAGTCATTACCTATCCAGGTGTTCACTTCAGCGTCTATTGCAGGGGTGTCAAACTTAAATACAGAGTGGGCCAAAATTTAAAACTGAACAGAGCCACGGGCCAAGGTTGAACAAATTAACCTTTCAATAGGGACCCAAACAAGTTTTGCATTGAATATTGAACAAGCAAGGCTTGTAGAACTTTATAGTGACATGTAAAATCGAGTTTTAAATAATAATCATTAAAAAATATCAATGGCATATCAAGTAAAATTTAAATGAAAATGTAATGCCTCTTTTCTATTAGCAGCCCTCTGAGGTAAATATCAAAATTAACTTTTTCCACAGGCTAATAATAATTTTGCAAATAAAATAACAATAACAAATTAATCAAACATTCAAGCCTTGAAGTATCAAGAGGAAGTGCATGTGTAAAACATTAATTATTGCTTGGGGGGGGGGGGGGGGTGGTATATTGTAGCATCCCTGAAAAGTTAGTGCTGCAAGGCCTCCTGGGTATTTGTTCTGTTGTGTTTATGTTGTGTTACGGTGCAGATGTTCTCCCGAAATGTGTTTGTTATTCTTGTTTGGTGTGGGTTCACAGTGTGGTACATATTTGTAAGATTGATAAAGTTGTTTTAACGGCCACCCTCAGTGGGACCTGTATGGCTGTTGAACAAGTATGCATTGCTTTCACTTGTGTGCGTGTGTATGTAAAAGCCGCATATATTATGTGACTGGGTTGGCACGCTATTTCTATTTAGGAAAAGCGGACGTGACGACAGGTTGTAGAGGCGTGGCGCAGTGGAAAAGTGGCCGTGCGCAACCCGAGGGTCCCTGGTTCAATCCCCACTTAGTACCAACCTCGTCACGTCCTTTGTGTCCTGAGCAATACACTTCACCCTTGCTCTTAATGGGTGCAGGTTAGCACCTTGCATGACAGCTCCCTCCATCAGTGTGTGAATGTGTGTGTGAATGCGTAAATGTGGAAGTAGTGTCAAAGCGCTTTGAGTACTTTGAAGGTAGAAAAACGCTATACAAGTACAACCCATTTATCATTTGTAGAGGACGCTAAGGGCAGTGCCGTTAATGTCGTCCGGGTAGAAATGGGGAGAAATTCGGGAGAATGTTTACCCCGGGAGATTTTCGTGAGGGGCACTGAAATTTGGGAGTCCGGGAAAATCGGGAGGGTTGGCAAGTATGAGTATTAGTGGTGAATGCGGTGTTACAGCGGTGTTAATTTCATACTGCCTCGAGGGCCAAATAAAATTACACGGCGGGCCAGAGTTTGACACCCATGGTCTATTGCATTAGAGCTAGACATTTTAGACACACGGTATTTGAAATCATCAATAGTCACCAGGCTTTGGTCATATATATTGAACTGGGGTGGGTGATCCACACCCTGTGTAATTACTTTTGTTTTATCTATTTTTATAGTCAGGCCAAATTATTGGCAAGGGTGGTATAGTCTATTCATCAGCTATTGAAGGCCGTCTACAGTGTGAGATACTAGGGCTGCATCATCAGCATACAGCAAATCACGAAGGACCTCTGGCGCGTAGGTGGGCAATGTTGAGAAGTTTACCCTCACCTCTGGTATGGATGTACACACCCTCACTGCGAAGTGCAGAAGCGTGGAAAAAAATATGCAGAGAAATGTGAGTTTTGATGTAGCAATGTACCAAGCTACTTTTTTCGTGTAACTTGTAGTATAGTTTGCTACAATTCTGTGGAGATAGCTTCACCTGTAGTTTAGCTTCATTTTATCAAGAGTAATCAGTAGCTTAGCTTCCAGGTAGCTTTCCTGTTACTAGTAATAGTAAAGAATAATGCTCTTAAAGGACTACTGAAATGAGATTTTCTTATTTAAACGGGGATAGCAGGTTCATTCTATGTGTCATACTTGATCATTTTGCGATATTGCCATATTTTTGCTAAAAGGATTTAGTAGAGAACAGCCACGATAAAGTTCGCAACTTTCGGTGCTAAGAGAAAAGTCCTGCCTCTACCGGAAGTTGCAGACGATGACGTCACATGTTGATGGCTCCTCACATATTCACATTAATTTTAATGGGAGCCTCCAACAAAAACAGCTATTCGGACCGAGAAAACAATTTCCCCATTAATTTGAGCATGTATGAAGTATTCGTGTTTGAGGATATTGATAGCGACGGACTAGAAAAAACAAAAAACAAAACGTGATTGCATTGAGACGGATTCAGATGTTTTTAGAGACATTTACTAGGATAATTCCGGGAAATCCCTTATCTGCTAGTGTTTTAGTGATAGTCGGAGGGGTGTGTCCACGGGTGTCTTGACGCGCAATGTCTCAGGGAAGTCGACGGCAGCTTTATGGACGGGGCAAGCTCAGCTGATATCCGGTAAAAAGCAACTTTTTACCACAATTTTCTCACCGAAACCTGCTGGTTGACATTCGGTTGGGATCCATGTCCACTCTGATCAATAGTAAGGTTTCACCTCCGGGAATTTTAAACAAGGAATCACTGTGTGTTTGTGTGGCTAAAGGCTAAAGCTTCCCAACTCCATCATTCTACATTGACTTCTCCAATATTAATTGAACAAATTGCAAAGGATTCAGCAACACAGATCTCCAAAATACTATGCAATTATGACATTAAAGCAGACGACATTTAGCTGTGTGTGCTCAGCGCTCATATTCCTAACAGCCCGTGACGTCAAGCGTACACGTCATCATTACGCAACGTTTTCAAGAAAAAACTCCCGGGAAATTTAAAATTGCAATTTAGTAAACTAAAAAGGCCGTATTGGCATGTGTTGCAATGTTAGTATTTCATCATTGATATATAAACTATCAGACTGCGTGGTGGGTAGTAGTGGGTTTCAGTAGGCCTTTAACAGTAAACAAAAAGGCTCTCCACCCATCTATTTAAATGATGAAGCCTACTCGGATCAGCGGCAAAACGTCTTCCAAGACTAACCAAGCAGTCCAGTTGCAAACGATTGAACACCCTGAGATACAACACAACATGTTTTGTGCGTATATTTTGGAGTTAGTAGTTAGGCAATGTGTAACAAGTGATAGCGGAATGTAATGTCTTGTTTCCCCGTACATTGGAAACTCGATTTGCATTCCTTTTGGTTTACAAACATTGACATTGCGCCAAATATGCTTCTATGTGCAGACAATGTCTCATCATTTATTCATTTATTTTGCATGCTGCTTGAAGCCATCGGCGTCTGTTATTTTAATGATATCACTTACTGTACACCTGGGCACGACTATTTTGAAGGGGCGGGGCCCCATACAGTATCTACTGTTTACATCCTGTACATATCGCCGCAGTCCTTTCGAACTTCTTTGACGGCTATCAGTTTACGAGGTTTTTTTGACGCTTGTCGTGCATAGAGCCAGTCAGCCTGTCTTAGAGATTAACTTTGTGTGATCAGAAACGACTTAAATGTGTCCAAGCTCTCACATTATAGGTTTGTATAGGTTTGTGTTGTTGACATAACACGTAACAGTGGTTCTATTGTCCTAATTTTACATACCGTATTTCCTTGAATTGCCGCAGGGCATATAGTATGGGCCTGCCTTGAATTCGCTTCGCAAAATAATTAGCGCACGCTTAGTAATACCGCCTGGTCAAAATCGTGACGTCACGAGTGACACTTCCCCTGTCATCATTTTCAAAATGGAGGAGGCTGATTTCAATACCGGTAATTTGAAATCGTATAAAGGGAAGAAGATTAAGAGATATTCAGTAGGATTTAAGGTCCAAGCTTACATCACACTCAAATTTTTACTGCTTGCCTTTGGTAAGTGCCGGAGTGAGAAGAGGTTTTAAAATAATTAGCGCATGCTTACTTTTACCGCATGCCTTTGGTAAGCGCAGGAGTGAGAAGAGGTTTTCAATTAATTAACGCCCCAGCGGCAATTCAAGGAAATACGGTAGATTATGTTTTATAGACCATCTTCAAGCCGCTTTTTGACCGTTTCTTGTGGGCAGTCTTATTCACGTGTCTTCACTTCGACTGTGTCTTCTCCCCGTCAGCCATTTTGTATTTTTTAGTACTTTCATATTGAGTCTACTGACTGGTATAGGTTACGACAATATGCATGAGCAAGTATGACCCAGACTCCCCACAACAAAAGGGGTATTGAAAAATAAGGTGGTTATTGATTACAGCGTTGGACTACAATGGTGGACTGGCACAAATGCTTGGGAAGTGGGAAGTCGGAGCTGGGAATGGCGTCACAGTCGAGTTAAGAACGTTCAAGCTACAAAGTTGGAGGCAAGATGGCAACTTCCAAAAAAGCCATTTTTGCATTGTCTGAATGTAAACAACTTATGTGAAAATATGCACTATTTTTGCAACCTTCAAACACGGTGGATGAAGCAAAAACACAGAAGCTATTTCTGGCGGTGTAGAACATATACACCACATGAAACGAATGCAGTTTACACTACCGTGACGTTAGCATATATAAACGTACAGCAATTGATTGCATATGGCTGATTTAAAGCCACAAAAACTAATCAGAAGAGATAATAACAGATGTCATAGAAGTGGATATCATTGTTTACATCCAGAGCAGCCATCTTTGAAAGAAATCGGGGTGGTGAGAATGCTCTGACTTTCCGAGTCGTAAATCCCACCTTGAGGGGCGTTGAAGTTAGAAATTCCAACTCGGAACTCCAATGTAACGCACCAAAAGCTGGGTAAATTTGTACCATATACGGAAATACCCGCTGACATTACAGGTTAGACAACGTCGCAGGACATAGCAACATCTGAAGTGTGAAGGAAGACCAGATTAATTTATAAATATTTTCGCAATGGTTTGATTTAAAATTTTGGAGACCAAATACACAAAAGCAGGTGCCATCGGGTAAGAAAAATTGATTTTGCGTAATAGGTCCCTTTTAACTATAGAAAGGAAATAAACCATAAATGATAGACAAAGGTGTCAAATGTACAACCCGAGGGCCGGATCAGGTCCGTGAACATGTTTTATCTGGCCCGCAGGATGAGTTTGCTAAATATAAAAATGAACCTGACATTTTTGAATGAAAGAAAGTACTGTTCTAAATGTGTCCACTGGATGTCGCAATAGCAATTATTTGTATCTTTGTAGATTATGTTACATATGTACAAAATAAACCACATGACGTTAAGTACATCAGTCGAGGAAAATGATCAAACTACAAAAATGACATATTGTAATTTAATTTTTGATATAATTTTTTTATCTCCATAGATTGAAAATTAACACCAATGAGTTGACTGATGAACATCATCACATAAATTATTCAGAAAAGATAACTAAGGACAAATAAAGATAGAATACTATTAACCGCAACATGTAAGTGTAAAAAAAACAAAAAAAACATTATGATTTGTAAAATTTCAGAATGTGCTTGTTCTATTTTTAAACATTTAAAGGCAGCACGGTGTAAGAGGGGTTAATGCGTCTGCCTCACAATACGAAGGTCCTGAGTAGTCCTGGGTTCAATCCCGGGCTCGGGATCTTTTGCATATCCTCCCAGTGACTGAGTGGGTTCCCTCCAGGTACTCCGGCTTCCTCCCACATCCACAGACATGCACCTGGGAATAAGTTGATTGGCAACACTAAATAGTCCTTAGTGTGTGAATGTGAGTGTGAATGTTGTCTGTCTATCTGTGTTGGCCCTGCGATGAGGGGGCGACTAGTCCAGGGTGTACCCCGCCTTCCGCCTGATTGTAGCTGAGATAGGCACCAGCGTTCCCCGCGACCCCAAAAGGGAATAAGTGGTAGGAAATGGATGGACGTGGTGAAGTTTTCTCCCTTAAAGTGAGGCTTTTTAATAGAAATAAAAGTCGTCATCATTAGTAATCTCTACCTGAGAAGCAACAGGGCACTCTGCTTTTGAAAGCACCGCTGTGAATGCATGTCCAATCTTTTTTATAATTATTCTATTAATTTGCTCAAAAAAGTAAATCTAAGCTCCTTTTATTGCATTAATCACAAACGGATGACATTTTCGACTTACTGCCGGCAAGGCTGTCCTTTGTCACCGATTCTGTTCATAACTTTTATGGACAGAATTTCTAGGCGCAGTCAAGGCGTTGAGGGGTTCCGGTTTGGTAACCGCAGGATTAGGTCTCTGTTTTTGCAGATGATGTGGTCCTGATGGCTTCACCTGACCGGGATCTTCAGCTCTCGCTGGATCGGTTCGCAGCCGAGTGTGAAGCGACCGGAATGAGAATCAGCACCTCCAAATCCGAGTCCATGGTTCTCGCCCGGAAAAGGGTGGAGTGCCATCTCCGGGTTGGGGAGGAGACCCTGCCCCAAGTGGAGGAGTTCAAGTACCTAGGAGTCTTGTTCACGAGTGGGGGAAGAGTGGATCGTGAGATCGACAGGCGGGTCGGTGCGGCGTCTTCAGTAATGCGGACGTTGTACCGATCCGTTGTGGTGAAGAAGGAGCTGAGCCGGAAGGCAAAGCTCTCAATTTACCGGTCGATCTACGTTCCCATCCTCACCTATGGTCATGAGCTTTGGGTCATGACCGAAAGGATAAGATCACGGGTACAAGCGGCCGAAATGAGTTTCCTCCGCCGTGTGGCGGGGCTCTCCCTTAGAGATAGGGTGACAGGCTCTGCCATCCGGGAAGAACTCAAAGTAAAGCCGCTGCTCCTCCACATCGAGAGGAGCCAGATGAGGTGGTTCGGGCATCTGGTCAGGATGCCACCCGAACGCCTCCCTAGGGAGGTGTTTAGGGCACGTCCAACCGGTAGGAGGCCACGGGGAAGACCCAGGACACGTTGGGAAGACTATGTCTCCCGGCTGGCCTGGGAACGCCTCGGGATCCCCCGGGAAGAGCTAGACAAAGTGGCTGGGGAGAGGGAAGTCTGGGTTTCCCTGCTTAGGCTGTTGCCCCCGCGACCCGACCTCGGATAAGCGGAAGATGATGGATGGATGATGGATGGATGACATTTTATGAGCACTACAACAAACAGCTGAGCAGCATACTTGAAAGAAGATAAGTTTGGAACAAATGTCTTTGGCACGTAGCTCTTGATATTTGGTTGTGCCACCTTAACCGGATCAGACTTTGTGAAGAGCACCCGGCATTTTACTTAGTCGTGTCGACTGTCCGTGATCTTCCAAAGGTTCGTGATTTACTGACAACAGCCCTTCACATTTCTCAAACTCCACTTTTTCTACATTGTGAATCACTCTTGGTTGGATTTGACATTCAGACTAATTCATCATTACAGTTGATGGGCTGTACCAATTGCATTTATAATCGTGATTGGTATTACATTAAAATGATGGGTGCTTCGGGGCCGTAGCACCCACAGACAATGCTGAGCACCCACGTGGGATTGAGGGCAAATTCTTTCTCACCACCAAGCAAGAACTGCGCATGCTCCGAAAAGTAGCGTCAGATTTACCTACTAGAGGAAATGTAGATTGGCGCTTTTGCACACTACTGAATTATTTTTTCTATCATACACATGACCGTAATTCTCTCAAACACACTACTGACATTTTTTTTCTCTCATGTATTTTACCAAAATCCTCTCACAAACACGACTGAAAGGCTCTCATACACACAACTGAAAGGCTCTCATATACACTACTGAAATCCTCTCAAGTGGAGGAGTTCAAGTACCTAGGAGTCTTGTTCACGAGTGGGGGAAGAGTGGATCGTGAGATCGACAGGCGGATCGGTGCGGCGTCTTCAGTAATGCGGACGTTGTATCGATCCGTTGTGGTGAAGAAGGAGCTGAGCCGGAAGGCAAAGCTCTCAATTTACCGGTCAATCTACGTTCCCATCCTCACCTATGGTCATGAGCTTTGGGTCATGACCGAAAGGATAAGATCACGGGTACAAGCGGCCGAAATGAGTTTCCTCCGCCGGGTGGCGGGGCTCTCCCTTAGAGATAGGGTGAGAAGCTCTGCAATCCGGGAGGAACTCAAAGTAAAGCCGCTGCTCCTCCACATCGAGAGGAGCCAGATGAGGTGGTTCGGGCATCTGGTCAGGATGCCACCCGAACGCCTCCCTAGGGAGGTGTTTAGGGCACGTCCAGCTGGTAGGAGGCCACGGGGAAGACCCAGGACACGTTGGGAAGACTATGTCTCCCGGCTGGCCTGGGAACGCCTCGGGATCCCCCGGGAAGAGCTAGACGAAGTGGCTGGAGATAGGGAAGTCTGGGTTTCCCTGCTTAGGCTGCTGCCCCCGCGACCCGACCTCGGATAAGCGGAAGATGATGGATGGATGGATGGATGGAAATCCTCTCATGGGGGGGTTGCCCACATATGCGGTCCTCTCCAAGGTTTCTCATAGTCATCATTGTCACTGTCACCGACGTCCCACTGGGTGTGAGTTTTTCCTTGCCCTTATGTGGGCTCTACCGAGGATGTTGTTGTGGTTTGTGCAGCCCTTTGAGACACTTGTGATTTAGGGCTATATAAATAAAAATTGATTGATTGATTGATTATATATAGACAAGTTTTTCATAGCCCATGCAAGGAAGCCTTTGTTTAAAGGCCTACTGAAATTAAATGTTCTTATTTAAACAGGGATAGCAGGTCCATTTTATGTGTCATACTTGATCATTTTGCGATATTGCCATATTTTTGCTGAAAGGATTTAGTACAGAACATCCACGATAAAGTTCACAACTGGAGAAAAGCCCTGCCTCTACCGGAAGTCGCAGAAGATGACGTCACAACGTTGATGGCTCCTCATATATTCACATTGATTTTAATGGGAGCCTCCAACAAAAAGTGCTATTCGGACCGAGAAAACGTCAATTTCCCCATTAATTTGAGCGAGGATGAACGATTCGTGTTTGAGGATATTGATAGCAACGGACTAGAAAAAATACAAAAATAAAACACGATTGCAATCGCGTTGCAATCAGACGGATTCATATGTTTTTAGAGACATTTACTCGGATAATTCTGGGAAATCCCTTATCTTTCTATTGTGTTGCTAGTGTTTTAGTGAGTTTAATAGTACCTGGTAGTCGGAAGTGTGCGTCCACGGCCGGGTGTTTACGCGCGGTGTCTAGGGGAAGTCGACAGCAGCTGTACGGGAGGCGCAAGCTCAGCTGATATCCGGTAAGTGGCGACTTTTTAACCACAATTTTCTCACCGAAACCTGCTGGTTGATAAGTGGTCGGGATCCATGTCTGCTGTGATCCATAGTAAAGTTTCAACTCCGTGAATTTTAAACAAGGAATCACCGTGTGTTTGTGTGGCTAAAAGCTACAGCTTCCCAACTCCATCTTTCTACTTTGACTTCTCCAATATTAATTGAACAAATTGCAAAATATTTAGCAACACAGATCTCCAAAATACTGTGTAATTATGCCGTTAAAGCAGACGACTTTTAGCTGTGTGTGTGTGCAGCCCTCATATTCATAACAGCCCGTGACGTCACGCATACACCTCATCATTACGCGACGTTTTCATGAAAAAAGTCCCGGGAAATTTAAAATTGCAATTTAGTAAACTAAAAAGGCCGTATTGGCTTGTCTTGCAATGTTGATATTTCATCATTGATATATAAACTATCAGACTGCGCAGTGGGTAGTAGTGGGTTTCAGTAGGCCTTTAAAAATGTACTCAATAGTTCCATTATCCTGCATTGCACTCTTGGTTTTAAATGTGCATACAAATTGAAAACTTGAAAAAATAAAGTAGCCAGACCCTAGACGAGCATTTTTTTATTTTGTGTAATATTAAGCTTTTGTACAATCTATTCAGTCAGAAAGGGTAAGCACTCTCTCTTCAAACGGAATTATAGGTATATATCCATTTGTTACGCCTACTCTGTCAGGCTTGGACTAGGATTGAGTGTGCTCCTTCGACGCAGCGGGATTACAGGACGAGCCAGGCGTGAATTAAGGTACATGTTTATTTGGAATTCTAAATAAACAAACAAAGGGCGCTCACAAAGAGGTATAAAACTTGGCTACAAAAATACAATCAGGAAAACAAAACAACTGCTCGAAGGCATGAAAGACAATGAACTAACTTAAACTTGCACTGTGGAAAAACTATGAATAACTAACACAAACAAAACTTACTGTGACAGGTACAAGGGGCATGGATTGCAAGGTAATTGAGGGTGCGTGAAGGCATGAAGCAGAATGCAAATAGCAAAGTTCCCAGGACGAGGACGGAAACTGAATGATATAAATAGCAGCTATGATGATTAGAAACAGGTGTGGGACTGAGGGCTGGGCGTGACTTGGAGACCAGGTGGAAACTAATGGGTTACTATGGAAAAACAAAACCAGGAAGTGTAAAACGGGAAACAAGAGTCCAAAAACAAAAACATAACATGACAAAACAAGATCCATAGGTGTGACATACTCAATATTACTCCTGTTCAATCTAACACTGATTGCCACTGCTTTGTTTTGCAGATTAAATATGATAGCAAATACAATGTAAAAGGAAGCTCATGCATCTCCTGCATGTGTGTGACAAAGAATCCGAAAATCTAATTTTGTTTCCCTGAGCGTGCATCCCTTTTGAAGGAATCTTTCATCTGGGTACAACCTTTAGTCACGTGAACACTAGGAAAACAGCTGGGGTAAAGACCGGCTAGGCTTGATTGCTTAAAAAAAGCAAATATCGTCATTAAAAACATCTTTAGTGTAAATGACAGCCTGAGTAGCGTAGACCTAACACCTCTCACACAAGTAGTAAAAGTACATTCGTGTATCCTCACATATTTATTATTATTATTTACAATATTATTTATTGTTATTTACACCGGCAGCAGCTCAAATTAAAGATACATCAGATATATACCTTTCGGTCGGCGTAGCTCAGTTGGTGGAGCGGCCGTGCCGACAACTTCAGGGTTCCAGGTTTGATTCCCGCTTCTGTCATCCCAATCACGGCCGTTGTGTCCTTGGGCAAGACACTTTACCCACCTGCTTCCACTGCCACCCACACTGGTTTAAATGTATCTTAAAGATGGAGATAATGGGTTTCACTATGTAAAGTGCTTTGAATCTCTAGAGAAAAGTGGCATATAAATATAATTCACTTCACTTAGGGGCGGCGTGGCGCAGTGGAAGAGTGGCCGTGTGCAACCCGAGCGTCCCTGGTTCAATTCCCACCTAGTACCAACCTCGTCACGTCCGTTGTGTCCTGAGCACTTCACCCTTGCTCCTGATGGGTGCTGGTTGCCGCCTTGCATGGCAGCTCCCTCCATCAGTGTGTGAATGTGTGTGTGAATGGGTAAATGTGGAAGTAGTGTCAAAGCGCTTTGAGTACCTTGAAGGTAGAAAAGCGCTATACAAGTACAGCCCATTTATCATTTATTTCACTTCACCGTTACAACACAAAACTTCATTGATTAAACATAACCGACCCGTGTAATGCAGCTGGCATTGTCGTGATCCATGGCCCTGATCCATTTTCTACCGCTTATTCCCTTTCGGGGTCGCGGGGGTCGCTGGCGCCAATCGCAGCTACAATTGGGCGGAAGGCAGGGTACACCCTGGACAAGTCGCCACCTCATCGCAGGGCCAACACAGATAGACAGACAACATTCACACTCACATTCACACACTAGGGCCAATTTAGTGTTGCCAATCAACCTATCCCCAGGTGCATGTCTTTGGAAGTGGGAGGAAGCCAGAGTACCCGGAGGGAACCCACGCATTCACGGGGAGAACATGCAAACTCCACACAGAAAGATCCCGAGCCTGGATTTGAACCCAGGACTGCAGGAACTCCGTATTGTGAGGCAGACGCACTAACCCCTCTGTCACCGTGAAGCCCATGGCCCGGATCATGTTTTGTTATTTTGTTAGTTTTGGACTCCCTTGGTTCCTGTTTGTGCACCTCTGGGTTTGTTTTAGTTTCCATAGGGATTAATTGGGGTCACCTGGTCGGCACGCTCACCTGTTATCGATCACTAATCAGATTAGCTATTTATTCACCTCTTTCGCCACACTCGTCCTGGCTTTATTGTTTGCTTACCGCAACAGGCTACGTTGATATTTCTAAGGTTCTACTTTATGCTTCTGGTGCTAGTGTAACAAGGTCAATTACGTCTTGTAAATAATGTATTTTCTATTGTTTTATTATTGTTATAATTACACAAAATAAGTAAGTTACATGTAAATACCTGAATATTGTTTGATGTTTTGTCAATGTGGAACCATTGTCTCGTTGTCCCTCCTACTGCAATAATTACTGCTTTGCAAAAAAATATTTTGAACCCAAATACCGTATTTCCTTGAATAGCCGCCGGGGTTGAGCAGTCTGACGGCTGCCTGACCTTTGGCCCCCTGGTCTTTGATTGTTAGCCAAAGAAGCATTGCACAAGGATATAACTCTATCAAACATGGCCACAACTTGAGCACCAGGGTCGTTAGCTGGTGGGTCAAAAGCGGCTGGCGCCACATTGACAGAAGATGGGTGTAATGGGGAGGCGGACTGATGTGCGACAGCCACAGGAGCATCAGACGGAGGCTGACTGCAGGATTGCAGTAGGAGGGACAACGAGACAATGGTTCCACATTGACAAAACATCAAACAATATTCAGGTATTTACATGTAACTTACATATTTTGTGTAATTATAACAATAATAAAACAATAGAAAATACATTATTTACGAGACGTAATTCACCCTGTTTCACTAGTTTATACCTTAGTTTCACGTGCGATTGGCACATTTTCCCTTTTACTTGTTTTCTGTTTTTGATACGTGTTTTGACAATTAAATCATGTTCCTACCTCACACTTTCGTTCGCTGCGCTTAACAGGCATTTTTTTTACGTCAATCGATTCAGCCATAATTGGACAAAATTTTAGATCAACTTAACTTTCCATCGTTCTATAATCTTTCTTCGATCAGCTATTCTTTGGAACCCTTATGAAAGTCAATGAAATACACTACATTGTAGAGGAAAAAGGGTTATATTCTGTGCCTGTAAATTTGTTTGATTGATTGATTGATTGATACTTTTATTAGTAGATTGCACAGTACAGTACATATTCCGTACAATTGACCGCTAAATGGTAACACCCGAATAAGTTTTTCAACTTGTTTAAGTCGGGGTCCACGTTAATCAATTCATGGTACAAATATATACTATCAACATAATACAGTCATCACACAAGTTAATCATCATAGTATGTACATTGAATTATTGACATTATTTACAATCCGCGGTGTGGAATGAGGAGCTTTGGTTGATATCAGAACTTCAGTCATCAACAATTGCATCAACAGAGAAATGTGGACATTGAAACAGTGTAGGTCTTATTTAGTAGGATATGTACAGCCAGCAGACAACATAGTGAGTTCACATAGCATAAGAACAAGTATATACATTAGAAGTACATTTGAGTTGTTTATAATCCGGGGAGATGGGATGTGAATGGAGGAGGGTATTAGTAAAGTGTTGAAGTTGCCTGGAGGTGTTGTTTTAGAGCGGTTTTGAAGGAATATAGAGATGCACTTACTTTTATACCTGTTGGGAGTGCATTCCACATGGATGTGGCATAGAAAGAGAATGAGTTAAGACCTTTGTTAGATCGAAATCTGGGTTTAACGTGGTTTGTGGAGCTCCCCCTGGTGTTGTGGTTATGTCGGTCATTTACGTTAAGGAAGTAATTTGACATGTACTTCGGTATCAAGGAGGTGTAGCGGATTTTATAGACTAGGCTCAGTGCAAGTTGTTTTACTCTGTCCTCCACCCTGAGCCAGCCCACTTTGGAGAAGTGGGTTGGATTGAGGTGTGATCTGGGGTGGAGGTCTAAAAGTAACCGGATTAGCTTATTCTGGGATGTTTGGAGTCTAGATTTGAGGGTTTTGGAGGTGCTGGGGTACCAGGAGGTGCAAGCGTAATCGAAGAAGGGTTGAATGAGAGTTCCCGCTAGAATCCTCACGGTGCTTTTGTTGACCAGAGAGGAGATTCTGTAGAGGAATCTCGTTCTTTGGCTGACCTTTTTGATCACCTTGGTTGCCATTTTATCACAGGAAAGATTAGCCTCTAGAATGGAACCTAAGTAGGTGATCTCATCCTTCCTGGTGATAACAATGTCACCCACTTTTATAGTGAAGTCACTGACCTTCTTAAGTTTGATATGGGACCCAAATAGGATGGATTCCGTTTTACCTAAGTGTATGGATAGCTTGTTGTCAGCGAGCACTGAGGATTTGTTCCACCTGTGACTTGTCCTTGCCGGATACCAGCAGGGCCGAGTCATCCGCATACAGGAACAATTCACACAAACGTAATCGTCTGCTCAGTTTTTTGTCTGCTTTTACCATGTTTTCTGTGAAATCCACTTGTGTCGTCTTTCATAGTTTTTGAGAATGCAGTAAAATGCTCATTTGTTCTGGCATTCAAGCACACATCCGTCTGCCATAGTTTGAACAACCAAGAAATACACAGAGAAACAAATTCACTCATGCCAATATGGCATTGTTTTGATTTTGCGTGGCGTATGCAACATCATCTCCCAGTGCTCTATTTCTGCAATTGCTCTCTGTTGAAAACACTTTTAAAGGTTGCAGTTCCAGTGGCACTTGCGTTTTTGTGATTATTTTTTTCAATATGGTTCACCTTTTGAAACAAAATCTATTGAGCGCTCGAGTATATTTCCACTTGGAGGTTGAATGAAGTTGAAAAAAGAATTGTCATGTGGTCCATAAGATGAACTCTACCTTTTGTCGAATCTCTTCTTCCATTTTGATGGGGGAGCCAAACTCAGCTACCTGACGGACCCCCTCGCTGGCATAGCCGCCATACTCCCACAGCACATAATCTCTGGAGTGGGATGCACCAATCAGTGCTGACCAATGGTTGGCCCGTCCTGTAGAACAGAAAAAACATTCTTACGTTTCCTTGAAATTGCCTTTTTTAACTTTTAAGACACCAGTCTACTGTATAGCTCTGGGATTGAACGGTCATTTTTAATTAAGAACTAAAAATTAGGCCCAGAAGTTTTTGGACAGTGACTGTATGTTGTAAATCGCCTTCAAAAAAGGGTTTGAAATAAAACAATCAAGATGTAATTGAAGTTTAGATATTCAGACATAAAGAGATTTTACTAAAATATGGCATTTATTATTCAGGAATTATGTAAAGTTGACATAATGGTAAAACTAAGAGTTGGACAAACTTTATGATCCACAGTAGAAACACACAGTAACCCAATTACAAAAGAAAAGGATAACTAAAACACTCTCAACGGCACTTGAAAAGAGGAAGAAATAATAAATAAATTATAATACATTATACTAATAATACAAAACCGATGGTATATGACAACAGCAATAAAATGGGACGACTAAAGAATACAATAAATTGCACTATGTTGACATTGTTACAAATTAGGCAAAGGAACAATTACACATAGAAAAATAAATATGAATATTAAGTAAAGTGGAACCTCGATTTACGAACGACTGTATTTCCAACCTTTTCAGTTTACAAACGCTTATATCGCGCCAACATGCCTCGGTGTGTGAACAATGTCTCGGTGTACGAGCGCTTCATTCAGTCATTTTGCATACTGCTTTGCATTTTAAAGACATCACTTCCTGTACACACAGGTACGACCATTTTGAAAAGCTTCGATGACGACCAGCACTTCTGACGAGTTTATTTCGAAAATTGTCGTACCTTGCGCAAGTCAGAGCTGTGTCTGCCTGCCTTGGAGCTCTCTTTGTGTGATCAGAAACACTTGCTGAGTCTTGCTGTATAATCTTACTAGACAACCACGGAAATAGGTTTTTAGCTAGTTAGCCAAAGGCTTGCGGCATTTATCAGCAAAGAGGGCTTTGTCCCGCAGCAAGTCTTTAATTGGGATGAAATCGAAAAAGATGCAAGAGCGGACTTTTACTACAGCAAAGAAGAAAGCACTACCTGGACACAGGTCGACGAAGGATCACCTAACAACGCTGGTTTGTGTTTGTGAAGCCACTGATTTTTTATCACTTCGAAACTCTCAGCATGTTCGACAATGCAATAAATATTCGCAGACACAAAGTAAACCGAATTAACTTTTTAGTTTTGTATTGTAGAAAAAGGGTTGTTAATGTTTTGGAGTGCACCAATTAGACTTTTGTGTGTGTGCGAGTTGATATTTAAGCTTGCGGTGATGTTGTCTTTTTTGGATAAAAAATTGGATTGTCGAGCCATTACTATCTTGTTATGTGGCTTTTGAGATGAACACACATATATATATATATATATATACATACATATACATATACATATATATATATATATATATATATATATATATGTATATATATATATATATACATACATGTATATATATATGTGTGTGTGTGTGTGTATATATATATATATAATACATATATATATATATATGTATATATATATATAAATATATATATATATATATATATATATATATATATATGTATATATATATATATATATAAATATATATATATATATATGTATGTATCGATGTATATGTATAAATACAGTCATATATACACATGCATATACAGTAGATATATATAAACTTAAATATATGGATAGACATATCTATATATATATTTCTCTAAATATAAAGAGAGAGAGAGAGCTACATGGGTATACATACATGTAGATATACCTATAAATACACTGAATATATATATATATATATATATATATATATATATTTATAAATGTATGTATGTATATGTATTCATATATATATATATATATATATATACATAAATATATACAGTATATACTGTACATTATATTGTATTTGAAGTGTGGAGTTTTTCACTAAAATAGGGACTTTTGTGGGAACTAAAACTGTTTGCATTGATTTTTTTTTTTATGGGGAAATCTACTTCTCTTTTTACTTTTCCATTTAGGAACCATGCCAATATTTACTATAAAGAAAGAAAGGTGCGAAAAATGAGTTGGAAATCTGGAGTCCAAATTGCGCATTTCTTTTTTCGAGTTCATTGGCCTCATGTTGTCTTTTACAGTACGGTATATTTAGATTTATTATCCATTTGCACTGTGATTACATTAAATTGGATACTTCACTTACGTTTTGATTGTTTTATTTCAAATTAACTCTGTATGACGGCAAAATTATACACTAAACTCTTTTTCTCTTTGTCATTGTCCAAATGGATTTAACTATAAACATATTAAGTCAGAAATAAAACACATTTTACATTATATGACCATTAGAATGCATATTTTACTTGCATGCTACAACACGTGTCATTTTGAAAATAATTAAATAATGACAACATAAAAAAAGTATTAAAAGTTGTTAATAATAAGTACTAATATTTGTAAATAATAAAATAGTTTTTAGGCCCTGCGATGAGGTAGCAACTTGTCCAGGGTGTACAAAGCCTTACGCCCGATTGTAGCTGAGATAGGCTCCAGAAAATGGATGGAAAATAGGTTTTATTTTTTTAATTGAAACTAAATTAAGATAATTAAGAGGTAATGTATGAAAACATAATTAAGAAATAATTACCATTAATTTGAAAACAACAATTTTACCTAAAATGAACTACTATATTCTACTATATCCTCCTAATGAGCAACGTCCATAAATATTGAATATACCACAAGTTTAAGTTATAAAACATGTCAAAGTCTCACCAGGTAGCAACATAGCTGCATATCACAAGTGCACTTAATGTACAGTATATGCGTGAGTGCATGCATGTAGTTTCACTCACTGGGATAGTCTTTGGGATGGACTTTCTCTGACCAGTTGCCATAGAAGGTGAGTCTGTACTTGGCTGTCCCACAAGCACAGCACACCAAGGCAGGGTCGGGTGTTGACTCACCAAAGACACGCGCTGCACAATGAGAGAGAATATAATTATATTTATTCATTTGTTTGATTGATTGATTGATTGATTGAGAAGTTTATTGACATCTTAAAGAATTGAATCCATGTAGAATAGAATAGAATACAATAGAATACAATAGAATATAATAGAATAGAGTTTTATTGTCATTATTGCAGTGAACAGGTTCAAAGAACAACGAAATTGGAGCAGATCCACTAAGGTGAACACACAATTTGGTAATATACTGTAAATAGTAAAAAAAAGATAGAAAAGAAGATATATATATATATATATATATATATATATATATATATATATATATATATATATATATATATATATATATCTTGTCTTATATATCTTGTAACATGCAAGGACATTAGCACATCCGACACGTACGTTAGATAAACGGAAGGAGAGTTTAAAGCCAGATGGAATAATCACAAGGCCTCCTTTAGAAACCAGACCTTGCGGAATTCTACAGAACTCAGCAAGCACATTTGGAACCTCAAAGACAATAATGTTGACTATTCAATAACATGGCAAATTCTTGCATCCAGCACACCTTACAAAAGTGGTAATAAAAGATGAAACCTTTGCTTAAAAAAGAGAAACTGTTTATTATATATCATCCAGACCTGTCATCCCTCAACAAGCGCAGTGAAATCATTTCAACATGCCGCCAGACAGAAACACCTCCTAGGTAACAAATGAGCCAATCACCACGCCCCTACGCCTGCCTCTACCCACCCACTCTGTGCCCTATATAAACCATTGTATGTGAATGCTTCCATTAAAATCTCCTGATGATTGAGGGAACCCCACATGAAACAGTTCTGTTGAGATGAAGTAGTCTTGTGATTTTTCCCACACCTATATATATATATATATATATATATATATATATATATATATATATATATATATATCCACACACATGCATATATATATATATACATATTCACATATAACACTATTGCACATTATAGTCCATCCATCTATCCATCCATCTTCTTCCGCTTATCCGAGGTCGGGTTGCGGAGGCAGCAGCCAAAGCAGGGAAGCCCAGACTTCCCTTTCCCCAGCCACTTCGTCTAGCTCTTCCCGGGGGATCCCGAGGCGTTCCCAGGGCAGCCGCTGCTCCTCAATGGGGAGGAGCAGCGGCTTTACTTTGAGTTCCACCAGGATATCAGAGCTATTCACCTTATCTCTAAGGGAGAGCCCCGCCACTCGGCGAAGGAAACTCATTTCAGCCACTTGTACCCGTGATCCTGTCCTTTCTGTCATGACCCAAAGTTCCTGACCACAGGTGAGGATGGGAAAATAGATCGACCGGTAAATTGAGAGCTTTGCTTTCCGGCTTAACTCCTTCTTCACCACAACGGATCGATACAACGTCCGCATTACTAAAGACGCTGCACCGATCTGCCTGTCAATCTCACGATCCACTTTTCCCTCACTCGTGAACAAGACTCCGAGGTACTTGAACTCCTCCACTTGGGGCTGGGTCTCCTTCCCAACCCGGAGATGGCACTCCAACCTTTTCCAAGTGACAACCATGGACTCGGATTTGGATCCGGTGAGAGTTGAAGATCCCGCCCAGATGAAGCCATCAGCACCACATCAACTGCAAAAAGCAGAGACCTAATCCCGCGGCCACCAAACCGGAACCCCTCAACGCCTTGACTGCGCCTCCAAATCCTGTCCATAAAAGTTATGAACAGAATCGGTGACAAAGGACAGCCTTGGCGGAGTCCAACCCTCACTGGAAATGTGTCCGACTTACTGCCGGCAATGCGGACCAAGCTCTGACACTGATCGTACAGGGAGCAAACCGCCACAATCAGACAGTCCGATACCCCATACTCTCTGAGCACTCCACACAGGACTTCCCGAGGGACACGGTCGAATGCCTTCTCCATGTCCACAAAGCACATGTAGACTGGTTGGGCAAACTCCCATTCACCCTCAAGGACCCTGCCGAGAGTATTGAGCTGGTCCACAGTTCCACGACCAGGACGAAAACCAAACTGTTCCTCATTGAATCCGAGGTTCGACTATCCGGCGTAGCCTCCTCTCCAGTACACCTGAATAGACCTTACCAGGAAGGCTTAGGTTATAGTCAAAAAAAAAAAATAATAACAATAATGCTTTAAAAAGGTAAACGGATGGCAGAAAAAGCCAAAAGCCTTGTTTTCATTTCCATTAAATAATCATCACATTTGATGGATTCAATAATAAAAGATATATAACGTGCAACATGTATATATTTGTAGATGATACTGAATAAAACCCTCAACAGGAAATTTAGCTTACACTCTGCTGTATAAGATTTTTAACCAACGAGTAATGGTCAAAGGCACTTCAGCTTTACTAGAAGGAAAATGATCTTTGATCGGGCAAGAAACAGCCATTCTTGACACATTTTGCAGGAGGAAGGTCTGTAAGCACTAACTACAGTCATGGTGCAACACAGAAAGAATAATAGCATGTAACAAGCAAGTAAATACACATTAACACACATAGTATGACTATGACTACTACATATTGATGAAAACAACACACCCAACATATAACTACAAACAGCTACTTACAGCAAACCGCCTCGGAAGACATTCTCACAAGCAGTGCACTCCCATTGAGCGGCGCTACATAGTTTATGCGTATACATATTGGAAATAAGGACACTAACTGCAAGTAAACTTGTTTTAAAAGGTCTGTTTGTAACCTTAATGTGGATGCCTAAAGGTTGGAATTGGGGGTTAAATCACCAAAAATGATTCCATGGTGTGGCCACCGCTGCTGCTCACTGCTCCCCTCACCTCCCAGGGCGTGAGGGTGATGAGTCACATGCAGAGGATAATCTCACCACACCTATTGTGTGTGTGACAATCATTGGAACTTTTTTTAAAGGGGGGGCTACTTTTGTGTTTTGAGCATTATTGACCACTTGTGGCTACTAGTACACAATGATGTAAACTACGACTGTACAGTACGTAACACACACGCAATAGCCAAAGATCACAATTTCGCTAGCTAGCATTAGTTATCATTTAATGTATCGGAACAGAAACATGGCTGCAAGTTGTTAGTTGCTTGTCTAGGGCAGGTGTCGGCAACCCAACATGTTGAAAGAGCCGTATCATAATGCTGATTATCGGTCCTGCTAGACACCGAACTCTATTTAATAATACAACTCTAACATTTGACAACCAAACAATTAAACAAGGCGACACGGTAAAGAATCTGGGTATTATCTTCGACCCAACTCTCTCCTTTGAGGCACACATTAAAAGCGTTACTAAAACGGCCTTCTTTCATCTCCGTAATATCGCTAAAATTCGCTCCATTCTGTCCACTAAAGACGCCGAGATCATTATCCATGCGTTTGTTACGTCTCGTCTCGATTACTGTAACGTATTATTTTCGGGTCTCCCCATGTCTAGCATTAAAAGATTACAGTTGGTACAAAATGCAGCTGCTAGACTTTTGACAAGAACAAGAAAGTTTGATCACATTACGCCTGTACTGGCTCACCTGCACTGGCTTCCTGTGCACTTAAGATGTGACTTTAAGGTTTTACTACTTACGTATAAAATACTACACGGTCTAGCTCCATCCTATCCTGCCGATTGTATTGTACCATATGTCCCGGCAAGAAATCTGCGTTCAAAGGACTCCGGCTTATTAGTGATTCCCAAAGCCCAAAAAAAGTCTGCGGGCTATAGAGCGTTTTCCGTTCGGGCTCCAGTACTCTGAAATGCCCTCCCGGTAACAGTTCGAGATGCCACCTCAGTAGAAGCATTTAAGTCTCACCTTAAAACTCATTTGTATACTCTAGCCTTTAAATAGACTCCCTTTTTAGACCAGTTGATCTGCCGTTTCTTTTCTTTTTCTTCTATGTCCCACTCTCCCTTGTGGAGGGGTCCGGTCCGATCCGGTGGCCATGTACTGCTTGCCTGTGTATCGGCTGGGGACATCTCTGCGCTGCTGATCCGCCTCCGCTTGGGATGGTTTCCTGCTGGCTCCGCTGTGAATGGGACTCTCGCTGCTGTGTTGGATCCGCTTTGGACTGGACTCTCGCGACTGTGTTGGATCCATTATGGATTGAACTTTCACAGTATCATGTTAGACCCGCTCGACATCCATTGCTTTCCTCCTCTCTAAGGTTCTCATAGTCTTCATTGTCACCGACGTCCCACTGGGTCATTATTGTCACCGATGTCCCACTGGGTGTGAGTTTTCCTTGCCCTTATGTGGGCCTACCGAGGATGTCGTAGTGGTTTGTGCAGCCCTTTGAGACACTAGTGATTTAGGGCTATATAAATAAACATTGATTGATTGATTGATATTGGACCAACAAATACAAAAAACAAACCTTTCTGGAGCCGCAAAAAGTTAAAAGCCTTATGTGAGTGTTATAATGAAGGCAACACATTAGGTAAGTGTCTAAGAGGGTTAGATAACTCCTGGAAATTACTGGCTTAAAACTGCCAAAGGTATAGATGTGTGTGTTCAAGTTAAAGGAAAGGACAGGCTGTCTTCTTCTAATGGATGTATTATAATCTTTGCAAGCTGGGTAACGTTTGCTGTGGTCTGGAACAACATGGCACACCACCAGAAATGGAGCCAATATTACATACAGCTAATGTGTCATGAGACATGTAAATAAAAATTAAATACACAGAGGACACAAGTAAAGGAAATTATATGAACTCAAATATACATTACTTACAAACGAGGCGTAATGATGCAATATGTACACACAGCTAGCCTAAATAACATGTTAGCATGGATTATTACCACTCTGATAAATCAATAACATCAACAAAGCTCACCTTGTGCATTCATGCACAACATAAAACGTTTAATGGACCAAATGAGAAAATGAAGGAGTGGCATAAAACGTGTCTTTCTGTGGCAGCGACAGAGAAAGTTGTGCACGGTGAGTTCATGGACCGCCAAAATTAGTGGGACAAAACGGCACTGGCCAAATACTGTCATCAGTAAAGCATACACACAAACATAATAAACAGTGGGCTTTCTAATAATTAGGAAGGTGTGTGTCTTGTTCATCCTCCTACAAAAACATTATTAAAACAACAAATATATTTTTTCCCCTCCATCTTTTTCCATTTTTGATAAAGCTCCAGGGAGCCACTAGGGCGTTGCTAAAGAGCCGCATGCGGGTCCAAAACAGCATGTTGCTGACCCCCGGTCTAGGGACACTCCTTTTGTTTGTGGGCACGTGCTCCTGGCCTTTATGTGCGTTCAACATACTTTGTAACTGTAAAAAACACTGATGTGAATTGTGAAGTAAATTATATTTATATAGTGCTTTTTCTCTAGAGAATCAAAGCGCTTTACAAAGTGGAACCCACTATCTCCATCTTAACTGTGCATTCAAACCAGTGTGAGCGGCACTGGTAGCAGGTGGGTAAAATGGACACAACAACAGTGACTACGATGGCAGAAGTCAACCTGGAACCCTCAAGTTGCTAGCCCAGATACTCTACCAACTGAGCCACGCCACCCCAAAAATAGACATTTGAAACATATATATTTTCTGTTAAGCCACTAATGGTAACATAATCTAGCCGTAGGCGTTCTTATGGTTTTTGTTTAAAAAAAAATGAACGTTGGCAAGTTGAAAACAGCCAATCTTCATAATGAAAGAGTATGATTTGTTAAGTTAAAAATATTCATGTGAAGATGTCGGCAATCAACGTATATAGCATTATTGTTATTATATACATTGATTGGATCAGGGTTCTCCAAACTCAACCGACGGGCCGGATCCGACCCGCCAGCGTCACAAATCCGGCGCGTGGGAAGACCCAGGATAAAAAAAACAAAAAATAAATAAAAGGGTTTTTTGGGGGTTTTTTTTATTATTTAGTTGTTGTTTTTTGTCCTTTCTAATCCATTCTATACCGCTTGTTACTCTTGGTGTCTCTTAGCCGTTCAGGCAAATAATATTGTCTAAAAATGCATTTTCCCATCGATACCGTGACATCATCGAGCTGAGAATATATAAACATATAATATATATATATATATATATATATATATATATATATATATATATATATATATATATATATATATATATATATATATATATATATATATATATATATATACATATATATTAGGGGTGGGCAAATGAATGCGTTAATTACGAGTTAACTCATCAATCTATTAACGCCGACAATTATTTTATCGCACATTTGCGTATGTTGTTTACATGCTTTTATTTTGTTAACGCCTTTTCTTAACAAGACGGCGTCGCCCGGATTGGCTTCGGCGTCGAATGGGTCTCGGTAAAGATGGAACATTTGGCAAAAATACCGGACAATTCTGCAAATTTCATGGCTGGCTTACAGCGTGGTCACTCCGGGATCACTTACGACCGCCAGACAATTCTGGATGTGGATAGATCGGGCCGTTTTGGACTGAATGACGCGTGCTTGCTAGACTGGCTAGCTAGCATGGGAATACTTTGCCGGCTACATCCAGCGGCCTGTGAAGCAGCGGAGTATATGTGTTGTCTGTCTATTTATGAATAATGCAGACGAGGAGTGTTGGCTGAGTTCTTAACGTTTACTTTCAGAGCGTGCATATCACAACATACAAGATGCCGTCATGGCGACACACAACCTTTACCGGGCTACCGCGCATGCTCGTCACTCCTGTTGCATGCTGGGTAGGGTAGTTCTTTTTTTCCCGGGCTCATAACATCACAATATAGTACCATGTATATGATGCATTCAGTTTATCAAAGCACCAAGCAAACAATCGGAAAATTCCCATCATATCAATTCCTAGATATGGTCATAATTATTTTAAGTGCACTACGCATAATAAACACAACATTATTAATATTGCTACTACGGATAATTTAATCAAAAATTTCCTAAAACAGCCCACTACCTATAATATAAGTTTTTTAAACATAAGATCCCTAATAAAAAAAATGTTCCTGCTGTTACCTCAGAAATTGCATGTTCAGATGTTATGATTGTGGCTCAGAGATTTGTATGTAGATTATATTTATTTTCCATTACAAACAGGACAACTTAACTACCCTGGCAGTGGAAATAAGCTTAAATGTTTGTATTTACATTTTTTGAGTTGATTTTCATATAATATGCTATTTAACTGCTACTATTTAACAAGTACTGATTTGAATTGTGTTTGCACAACAAATGTTTTGGCGCTTTTGTTCATGTGGGAGAATATTCCAATAAAGGTGCACTACACACTACTTTTGAATTCATTATTGGGCTTTGCGTATACAATGCAGTTAATCGCGATTAATCAGAGAAAAAGTGTGATTAACTTCGATTACAATTTTTAATCGTTGCCCAGCCCTAATATATATATATATATATATATATATATATATATATATATATATATATATATATATATATACACACACACACACACACACACACACACATATATATACATGTCTATATATATATATATATATATATATATATATATATATATATATATAAATCAATCAATCAATGTTTACTTATATAGCCCATATACACACACAGCCCGGCGCCAAATTTTTTTAACCCAATGCGGCCCACGAGTCAAAAAGTTTGGGGACCCCTAAGTTAGATAAATGCATAGCACAGGTAAGTCATTTGTAACTTTACAAATGTTTAAATAAATATTGAACAATTTTGGTCACAGTATTGATCCCTAGGGTACGCAGCAAGATATATATAGCGCTGTGTTTGACTAAGTTGCTTAAAATAGCTTCTTAACCAGTTCAAAACCAACCCTCTGATGCCATACCCTTCTAATTAGTATATTAAGACAATAAGATGAATTTTGTCAAATGCTTTTGCTAAATCCATAAACACTGCAGCTGCACACTGATTCCAATATATTGTATTGGTAATGTTTTCTGTTATTTAGATTATTGCTATCGATCTTGAGATGTTAGGATAAGTTCGGAAATGATTTAAGCACCGGAACTGTTTCAAAAGTACTAATTTGATATTAGAATCAGTTGAAATGTAAACAATACCCATCCCTGCAATACAGTAAAGTTACGCCGGGACACTGACCTGCAGGCATGCAAGAATATATATCAAAGTGAGAGCGTGTGTACCTGAGTCTGTGCCTTGCACATGGGCAACTTAGCAGCAAAAAAAAACGAGTTGCAATATTTGGCTCCAGTGGCATTCGAACGACGCCCCTTTAGTTTGTACCCAATATACAGTACGTATTTAACGTAAGGAATTACAGTATTTACATATTCCTGACACAAATTCTTTGAAACAACCATTGTGCTAGCTTTGACACAAATGCATGTATAAGTGCATCCTTTGTATAAAATATTATGTAAAATACTTTTAGCCTTGAGGAAGTGTCATACATATTCATTACTGTCCTTGACCAGTGTTATACATAGATAGGATGAGGCTTATGAATCACCAATTTACACTGAAAAAAAAAATCATCTCTTGACACCCAAGTTCGTGCATGATGAGTAACTTCTAAAACTTGCATGATGTGTCAAACTTTTAAAGCACAAAACTTGTCAGCGATTTAAAATGGGAGAAGTAACTTGCCTGCATAATAGCCCATAACATTAGATTTGGAATGGAAAATAACTTCAAATTGTTCTGAGATTGTCTCAAAATACTATGCACTATATATTCTCTGGCTCCAGTTTTCACAGTTTGAATCAGCATCTTCATCAGCGATAGGACAGTCCAGTCATCTCTCTCTTACAAGACTATTTACTGAGCAGGCAGGATTGCTGCAAATCTGACATGGATTTTTTTCCTCAAGCTCCGTTGTAAAATGCAAAAGCCAATTTCCACACAGACTCCCAGGAGATCATGCTGTCCTCGCAGCTTCCCCTCTGATTCAGTTTGCTTCACTTTTAGATATGGCATTAAATACAGGAATCTGCTGTGATACAGATGGGAAAGATGAGATACGGAGTAAAGCCCACACCCATGTTGACTGATCAATGATAATAAGGGTCTGATTTACTAAGTTATAAACACAATATATGAAACAGCTTGCACTATTTGTGGGCACGTTGTGATTTACTAACAATGCATGGGCAATTGTAAAGTGGTGCAGACCGCCTTATTTTAATTAAAATTTGGCGTGTACTACTGCACATTCAAGTTATCATGTTATAATTTTGCTGTTTTCAAACATCCTTTCATTCATTTATTTTTTTATTAATCTCCTTCATTGATGTGCATTTTCGATCAATAAACAATTAATCTTAAGCAACTTAACACATATTTACACACCTATGCTTGAGAAGGAACAGGAAAATCTTATATTTCCTGCCCCCTTAAAAATAATAAGTAGTCTTACTTAATGGTTAGCCCAGATGGGCTGGGCATTGCTCTGGTGTATCGACAAATTCGGAAGACAATGGCAGCCACTCAAGGGGGCCAACGGCTGTTCAACGCAATGGAAGGATTGGATCGAGCTGTGGGAACACAGACTGGAGCGATTTCTGAGTTGAATCGCAAAATGGATCTCATCTTGGAAACAATTTGCAGAAAAGGAATAGTTAATTGGAATCGAAGAAAATCCAGCATGGGTTAGGGTTGTTCTAAACAGCCCTTTAAGTTCTCTAGCAGCTATACAATTATAAAATGATGTTGTTGAATAGACAATATGTGTAATATTTTTTTTATTTCTGACTAAGATGTAGGCTGGAAGATTCTGAGCACTGATCCTGCAGCCGTGTGTGGAACTGTCAGTATGACCGTCCTTTAGACATGTGTTAAATAAAACGCAAAATAGTGCCCGCAAAACAGTGACGGTCTGATAAATGACATGGCGCGTGCTAAATAAGTATATTTGCATCTTCTCTTCCCAGTATTGCGGGCGTTCTGATGATCAGCATTTATTTTACATATTAATGAAAACAGAGACTGCTCACTAAACAGACGCAATCCACTTTGCACCAGTTTAGTAGAACAGTTTTGCATGTGCTATAAAAAAGGGCTGTGAATCGTTGGACCATGATTCGATTAGATTTTTGGGATGAATGTCCGATTCTCGATTCAAAACAATTCTTGATTCAAAATCAATATTTTTAAATAACATTAGGTGCCAGTTCAATCAATCAATCAATGTTTACTTATATAGCCCTAAATCACTAGTGTCTCAAAGGGCTGCACAGACCACTACGACATCCTCGGTAGGCCCACATAAGGGCAAGGAAAACTCACACCCAGTGGGACATCGGTGACAATAATGACCCAGTGGGACGTCGGTGACAATGATGACTATGAGAACCTTAGAGAGGAGGAAAGCAATGGATGTCGAGCGGGTCTAACATGATACTGTGAAAGTTCAATCCACAATGGATACAACACAGTCGCGAGAGGCCAGTCCAAAGAGGATCCAAGACACAGCAGCGAGAGTCCCGTTCACAGCGGAGCCAGCAGGAAACCATCCCAAGCGGAGGCGGAGTTCTATGATTAAATACTGTACATTCCTCCATAAAATAGATATACAGCTGGGCTAAATGTATTTATTACTTAAAAGAAAACTAATTTTGTTTAATAAAATCTTACCCAAAACATTTAATAACAATGTAATTTGCCTGAGTGGCTGCACAGGATATATATATATATATATATATATATATATATATATATATATATATATATATATATATATATATATATATTGTTTTTTTTTTTTTTTTTTTTTTAACCATTTGAGAATCAGTGAAATAAAAAGAATCGCTATTGATTTGAAAATCGATTTTGTTTTTTTTTGTTTATCAGATTTACAAGTGTTTTAGTACACACAAATATTAAGTAAATTTCACGGTGGCAGAGGGGTTAGTGCGTCTGCCTCACAATACGAAGGTCCTGCAGTCCTGGGTTCAAATCCAGGCTCGGGATCTTTCTGTGTGGAGTTTGCATGTTCTCCCCGTGAATGCGTGGGTTCCCTCCAGGTACTCCGGCTTCCTCCCACTTCCAAAGACATGCACCTGGGGATAGGTTGATTGGCAACACTAAATTGGCCCTAGTGTGTGAATGTGAGTGTGAATGTTGTCTGTCTATCTGTGTTGGCCCTGCGATGAGGTGGCGACTTGTCCAGGATGTACCCCGCCTTCCGCCCGATTGTAGCCGAGATAGGCGCCAGCGCCCCCCGCAACCCCAAAAGGGAATAAGCGGTAGAAAATGGATGGAAGGGCCCTAAAATGAGCAGTGAGTAAGGAACATGATAAGAAGCTGCCATTACCTTTCTCACAAAGCCGAATGGTAAGGGAGCCCTCCTCCTGGAAATAGATAATTTTCTTCTGGACGATGCTCGCCCTGTAGACAGAAAGAACTGCAGATAGAAAGTGTAGAACATATTATATTTTGAGAAAGAAGTTATCAGTGAGACCAAATATTTGGTTTCCCAATGCTGTCGTTTTGTTCTCCCCTCAAAATCCAATTCGTGTAATCTTCTGTGGACAGGAAAGGTAATGGGTTCCTTGAGGGTTCGCTGAGTATTCATTAAATTGCAATACATAATCACATTGAAGCAATACAAATTTAACAGAGCAATCATGGGGGAGAGGAAAGCCAGGTCTTTCCCAAGGCTTGAAACAGCATTTTTTTGTTTTGTTTGTTTGACTCATTCTAAAAATAGACTGCACATTCAAAATGGTAATGGTATGTGATTTATGACAATCGTTCAGTAAAGCAGTGTTTGCACAGTCTTTGACAACCTACATATGATAAATCTGGTATTAGCAAGAGCTAGAAAGCCAATTAAATGAACTGCCATGTATTATATTTATAAAACTTGTTGCAAAAATGTAATGATAATCAGCTTCACAAAGTGATAGGATAGTGGTGAAATGTTAAAAGTGTGTATGGTTGCTTGTGGCGTGATCCCAGAATGCAGAGAAATGCAAGTAATGATAAATCAAATGGTGCATAAACAGGTAGCAATAGCAAGGACCAAAGGTGAGTCAACAAGTGGTAATAATACAACAAACATATACAAATGAAAAACTTACTAGAACAAGCAAAACAAAGCACAAAACAACCAAAAACACAAACAATGAACCATTCATTGTAATAAACCCTCCTAATTGCCAACCAGCAACAGATGAGGAGACCAGCGTTAAGAACAGCAGATATGCCAAAACAGGAAGCAGAGGACAAAAACAAGAGCGCTGGGACGGAAATCGAACCAAAACGCAGGAAATCCACCTATTATGAGGGTTCATGACACATTTAGAGATGTGATTTTGTTCTAGAGCTATTTACAGTTGCAGTCAGAAGTTTATGATATACAAGCATCATGAGAGTAAATATACATTTTGGTTCTTGAAGCTTTATTTTGGATAATAAAACATATTGTGTGTGTGTGTGTGTGTGTGTGTGTGTGTGTGTGTGTGTGTGTGTGTGTGTGTGTGTGTGTGCTGGGGACAGTTGGTTTTCACAGCCGTTAGAATAATCTGTTCTTTGTTCAGGTGTTTTTAATGTTCTGTACCATTTTCCAGGCTATGCCTTCTTCTCATTCATGTTTTTGTGAATTTACACTTCACCTATCAAGGAGGAAACAAATTATACAGTGTGCTTCGAGTACGGATGAGTACTGAATTTGGTGCTACTGGGTATAGAGTCACGTAAAATCAAACGGTGCCATATTTCGATATTTGAGTTGCTTGTGACGTCATGTCCGGCTGCAGACTAAACACCGGCTCAAAATGAGTAAATAATTATTCAAGCACCACAGCACTCAGATCAGACTCAGCCAAACTGTCTTTAGTTAATGTTACACTTTCATATGCCAACGTAAGAATGCCTGATAGAAAACGCCCAGACGTAAAGTAAGGCTCCACTTTTCTAAAAGATGCTAGCTTGATGTCAATTCGCTTTGCAATATACATGCTACTGATTAGCATTAGTGATAAAGCATGGCGATTTCCTCTCCTCCAAATTTGGTGTTGAAAACTACAACTAAAATGCACGTTACAATCGAACAACAAGTATGTAATAAGTACAACATTTACAGTATAAACACATTGTAGTGTGCAACATACTGTAAGAATAGACAGACATTCAGCTTAATGGCAAAGACTACATCCTGGCTTTGTAATACATTGTTGCCTATGTACTACTACCATTTAATGTCTTGGAATTGCAATCACATGCAAAGTCTACAATATGATAACAACATAACAATACAACAAGCTATAACAATTGGACAGCACCATTATCATAATCAGCTCATTTTCAAATGTTACATTAAAAACTGGGATTTTAATCTTAAATAATTAGCATTTCTTAAAGTACTAAAATTTGGTACAATTGAGTATCGTTCTCTATTCCCAAGTACTGGGAATTGGTACTCTATCGATGAAGGGTACCCAGGTCTAGCCTTGAATGAGTCCGCTACATCTCCAGATACACTATTGAGAGATAACGTTGCGTATTAGTTGGATTTTTGAACCTCATTATGTTTCATTAGCGTGAAGAAAAATCTTCTGGCGGTAGCTCATAAAAGTAAAGTGAAATGAATTTAGACATTGGAGGAGAAATCAACATTGAATGTTTAGTCCAAGCTGCAACAATTTTGAAGGATAAAGATAGTCTATTCAAACATACCAAACTATAAAATGAACAGTGATAACGAAGCAATCATTATTGTGACTTAAAGCCCTACTGAAACCCACTACTACCCACCACGCAGTCTAATAGTTTATACATCAATGATGAAATATTAACATTGCAACACATGCCAGTAAGTCTTTTTTAGTTTACTAAATTACAATTTTAAATTTCCCGGGAGTTTTGTCTTGAAAACGTCGTGTAATAATGACGTACAGCGTGACGTCACAGGGTTTTAGGAAGTGTGAGCGATATGCACACCCTCAGCTAAATGCCGTCTGCTTTAACGGCATAATTACACAGTATTTTGGACATCTGTGTTGCTGAATCTTTTGCAATTTGTTCAATTAATAATGGAGACGTCACAGTAGAAAGATGGAGGTGGGAAGCTTTAGCCTTTAGCCTTTAGCCACATAAATACACTGTGATTTCTTGTTTAAAATTCCCAGAGCTGAAACTTTACTATGGATCACAGCGCGGTCAAGCAGACATGGATCCCAACCGAATGTCAACCAGCAGGTTTCGGTGAGAAAATTGTGGTTAAAAAGTCGCCACTTACCGGATATCAGCTGAGCTTGTGGCTCCCTACAGCTGCCGTCGACGTCCCCGAGACACTGCGCGTCAACACCCGGTCGGCCGTAGACGTACACTTCCGACTATCAGGTACGGTAAACTCACTAAAACACTAGCAACACAATAGAAAGATAAAAGATTTCCCAGAATTATCCTAGTAAATGTGTTTAAAAACATCGGAATACGTCCCAATGCTATGCGTTTTTGTTTTTTTTCCTAGTCCGTCACTATCAATATCCTCAAACACGAATCTTTCATTCTCGCTCAAATTAATGGGGAAATTGTCGCTTTCTCGGTTCGAATAACTGTTTTTGTTGGAGGCTCCCATTAAAATCAATCAATCAATCAATCAATGATGACTTATATAGCCCTAAATCACTAGTGTCTCAAAGGAATGCACAAACCACCACGACATCCTCGGTAGGCCCACAAAAGGAAAAGTAAACTCACACCCAGTGGGACGTCGGTGACAATGATGACTATGAGAACCTTGGAGAGGAGGAAAGCAATGGATGTCGAGCGGGTCTAACATGATACTGTGAAAGTTCAGTCCACAATGGATCCAACACAGTCGCGAGAGTCCAGTCCAAAGCGGATCCAACACAGCAGCGAGAGTCCCGTTCACAGCGCAGCCAGCAGGAAACCATCCCAAGCGGATATAAAGGCATGATGTCCCCAACCGATACACAGGCAAGCAGTACATGGCCACCGGATCGGACCGGACCCCCTCCACAAGGGAGAGTGGGACATAGAAGAAAAAGAAAAGAAACGGCAGATCAACTGGTCTAAAAAGGGAGTCTATTTAAAGGCTAGAGTATACAAATGAGTTTTAAGGTGAGACTTAAATGCTTCTACTGAGGTGGCATCTCGAACTGTTACCGGGAGGGCATTCCAGAGTACTGGAGCCCGAACGGAAAACGCTCTATAGCCCGCAGACTTTTTTTGGGCTTTGGGAATCACTAACAAGCCGGAGTCCTTTGAACGCAGATTTCTTGCCGGGACATATGGTACAATACAATCGGCAAGATAGGATGGAGCTAGACCGTGTAGTATTTTATACGTAAGTAGTAAAACCTTAAAGTCACATCTTAAGTGCACAGGAAGCCAGTGTAGGTGAGCCAGTACAGGCGTAATGTGATCAAACTTTCTTGTTCTTGTCAAAAGTCTAGCAGCCGCATTTTGTACCAACTGTAATCTTTTAATGCTAGACATGGGGAGACCCGAAAATAATACGTTACAGTAGTCGAGGCGAGACGTAACAAACGCATGGATAATGATCTCAGCGTCTTTAGTGGACAGAATGGAGCGAATTTTAGCGATATTACGGAGATGAAAGAAGGCCGTTTTAGTAACGCTTTTAATGTGTGCCTCAAAGGAGAGAGTTGGGTCGAAGATAATACCCAGATTTTTTACCGTGTCGCCTTGTTTAAATGTTTGGTTGTCAAATGTTAGAGTTGTATTATTAAATAGAGTTCGGTGTCTAGCAGGACCGATAATCAGCATTTCCGTTTTTTTGGCGTTGAGTTGCAAAAAGTTAGCGGACATCCATTGTTTAATTTCATTAAGACACGCCTCCAGCTGACTACAATCCGGCGTGTTGGTCAGCTTTAGGGGCATGTAGAGTTGGGTGTCATCAGCATAGCACTGAAAGCTAATACCGTATTTGCGTATGATGTCACCTAGCGGCAGCATGTAGATGCTGAAGAGTGCAGGGCCAAGGACCGAACCCTGGGGAACTCCACACGTTACCTTAACGTAGTCCGAGGTCACATTGTTATAGGAGACACACTGCATCCTATCAGTAAGATAAGAGTTAAACCAAGACAGGGCTAAGTCTGACATACCAATTTGTGTTTTGATACGTTCGAATAAAATATTATGATCGACGGTATCGAAAGCAGCGCTAAGATCGAGGAGCAGCAACATAGATGACGCATCAGAATCCATCGTTAGTAATAGATCATTAGTCATTTTTGCGAGGGCTGTCTCCGTGGAGTGATTTGCCCTGAAACCGGATTGAAAGGTTTCACATAGATTGTTAGACGCTAAGTGTTCATTTAACTGCTCCGCAACAATTTTTTCGAGGATTTTTGAAATAAAGGGAAGGTGAGACACCGGTCGGTAGTTTACCATGAGGTCAGGATCGAGGTTAGGTCTTTTAAGAAGAGGATGAATAACCGCTTTTTTGAATGCTAGGGGAACAGTACCCGAGGAGAGTGATAAGTTTATAATATTTAGCACTGATGGACCTAATAATACAAAGAGCTCCTTGATCAGTTTCCCAGGGAGAGGGTCAAGTAAACATGTTGTCTGTTTTATTCCATTTACACGTTGTAACAATTCCTCTAATGTTATTTCCTCAAAACGAGAGAAACTATTTTGGAGGGCAGTATCCGCCGTATATACCATCGTATCAGTGTTAATAGAACCCCGTTGTAGCTGGGACGCATTGTCTTTAATCTCCTTTCTAATGACTTCAATTTTCTTACTAAAGAATTGCATAAAGTCATCAGCTGAGTGGGTTGAGCTACTGGAAGGGGTCCCTTGTTGGGTTGGCGATGCTACCGTACTAAACAAAAATTTAGGATCGTTTTTATTACGGTGGATGAGATTTGAGTAATATTTAGCTTTAGCTAAGGTAAGCATGCGTTTATAAGTTATTAAACCATCACTCCATGCTTGATGGTGCACCTCAAGTTTAGTCGTGCGCCATTTGCGTTCCAGCTTTCTACATAATAATTTTTGAGCTCTAGTTTCTTCTGTAAACCACGGGGTGCGCTTTTTTGGAGCCTTTTTTAACTTTAGCGGTGCTATGTTATCAATGGTTTCGCGCAGGGCGTCGTTAATGTTGTTAGTGAGGTTATCAATAGAGCCCACATACTTTGGGAATGGTGCCATTACCGAGGGCAGTAGGTCAGCAAGAGTTGTCGTTGTGGCCGTATTAATGTTGCGGCTGCTATAGCAGTTATTATTATTATTAGTTTGACGAACATGCGTCTGAACCTCGAATTTTATAAGGTAATGATCGGACAATACTTTAGTATACGGGAGTATCATAACTTTGGAAACGGTGATACCCCTGACAAGCACTAGGTCTATCGTATTACCGTTGCGATGCGTGGGTTCATTTATTATTTGTGTGAGACCACAGCTATCAATTATAGTCTGGAGCGCTACGCACGGTGGGTCCGATGGGGTATTCATATGGATATTAAAGTCCCCCATTATGATTATATTATCGGCGTGTGTCATTAGATCAGCAACAAACTCTGAGAATTTGTTGATAAAGTCCGAACAGGGCCCTGGGGGGCGGTAGATAACAGCCAGGTGTAGAGGCAGCGGTGTGACAGACATCATAGTAAGCACCTCAAACGATTTATATTTATTATTTATGTTAGGACTAAGGTTAAAGTTTTCGTTGTAAAATCAATGGGAATATCTGAGGAGCCCCCATACTTGCGACGTCATCGTCTGCGACTTCCGGTAGAAGAGGCTTTTTCCGGAAGTACCAAAGTGTCACGTGCGTGTCGCATTTTAATGCGGGATCGTTCCTCCAACGCAAACATAGACACTCCGGACAACAACGTAAAAGTAAGAATGATTTAATAACAAAACACTGGTACAAAAACAGATGAAAAGAAACGCGTGGCGAAATCACAGAAGCTAATGCTAACACTAGCACAGGATCAGGTAACAAGAAATCTAGTAATTACCAACGAAACAGTTGCATACCGCAAACAAGGGACCAAGACCGACTGACGGGACAAGGCAGGCTTAAATGAGGAAGTAATTAACAAAAACAGGTGTGCGTCTGGAACCCGCAGCAGGTGAAATTAATATGTTACCATGGTGACCAAACTGACTCACAAAGGTACACAAACAACAAAGGGAGTCCAAACTAACAGAAAATAACTAAACTAAACATGATCCAGACTACGGATCATGACACCAAAGGAGGCAAACTTTATCGTCGATTTTCTCGACAAAATCCTTTCAGCAAAAATATGGCAATATCGCGAAATGATCAAGTATGACACATAGAATGGACCTGCTATCCCCGTTTAAATAAGAAAATCTAATTTCAGTAGGCCTTTAATCTTCCCAATAAGCCCATTCCTCCAGTGTGCAAGACAACCACAATATAAATATTCCATGTAATTTTACTATTTTACCTTTGTTTGTGCTGTATTAACATGTCCTCCATGCGTTTTCTTTACATTGAGAGTGACATAGATGTTCATTTAATCACGAAAAGTTCCGACTGTCACTTAAATAGGAAGGCTTCAGGAACGAAACTCAATCCTAACGGAAGGACAAACAGTATTTTTGTTTGGTCAGCATGGTAGAAACAATATTTCAGGGTGCCAACACTTGACCAAGTAGAGACACATAAAACGGGGATATGAAAGTGAGCAAAAACACATTTACTGGACACGAGAGTGGGGAACCGGAGAAATTACATCGATATTATCAGTTATATTGCTTGTATAAATCTAACAGAGCAAATGGTGCAAAGCACTGACTGCTTAGGCATGAAATTTAAAAAGAAGTCAGATACATTATACAAACCATTTATACACTGTAATTGATAATTCCACAAAAGATTTGGTGATGGTAATGTTCTAAGAGTGTGTAATCATTTATTGTAGAAATTAACTATAGTCCAACATATGTCTTTGAGCTGTCTGACTCAGTTACAAACACTGTCCTTGTTTCCTTCCTGTCCCCTGTGTAAATATTCATCTTTGGGAGTTACAGCTTGGTCCTCGGATAAATGCAATAGGTCTTTATTGGAAGCCAGTAAATGGATAACTTTTAAGATTGAGTTTGGATGAGGATCACAGATGTAGAATTTACTCCTTCTGTGAAATATTTGTGTTTTCAAGTTTCAAAGCATGTGGAAGCTGTCATCTAAACAACTCACTGCAAGTCACACAAAGCTTGTTTAAGCATCCAAGACATCTTCAAGCTGTGGCTAACTTCTTTACTGGGCTGAATCATTTTGTTCTTTCCAGTTAGTCTACTGCCTCAAACTGTTCAAGCGTCGATTAATCATATATCTAAAGACATGTCTGTTGTAACAAAACAAAATATATTTACCATTTTCACAACATGTCTTATGACTTGCACTACAAGGTCATACCTGAACACTAAGTCTCACATATTGGAGGAGGAGATAAAAGCTCTGATTTACCCAATTCATAACATATACCTCTTTTAAATAAGTCCTCACTATTGAAATAAAAAAGTAAGTAGAGTTCAATGTGGGAAAATAAACCAAATGATGGTTTCATGTTGCTTACTTTGTTTCTACAGGGATAAATGTGTCATGTCTTTTTGATCATGTCTTGTCTGGCTATGTTCTGTTGACCTTTGGACTCTTTAAGTTACTGTTTTTTTTCCAATCCCTTGTCTGGTTTCCTTGGTTACTCATTGTGTCCACCTGTCTCTGATTAGTGCTCACCTGTTTCCCGAACACTAATCATAGGCAGTATTTAAGCTCGTCTTTGCCAGTCAGTCGGCCTGGCGTCATTGTGTTCTTTTCATGCTTTGTCCATGCTAGTTTTTTTCTTGCCAAAGTCCATGCTGCTCTTGTCATGCCATAGTAAGTGTTGTTTGTTTTATGTTCATAGTTTGTTTGTGTTAGTTTTGTTCCTTAGCCAAGTTGTGCCTCCGCTGTGAGCGCATTTTTTTTGTACCTTTTTTTAATTCAAATTAAATCATGTTTTTACCTATACGCCATGTCCGAAGTTTTCCGTCTGCCTTCCTGGGAGAACGACCCCGCAGCAAGCTGCGACCCCCCCCCCCATCGTGACAGAATGACACCAGCATTCAGTTCCCTCGCGACGGACATTAAAGTAAAAGACCAGGATTTTTTTTTTTCTGAATTATTTTTCTTTTGATCACTCACCCCCAATCAAAGTCCCCATGTCTATGATAAGACATTATCAAGACATGTTTCTGAAAATCAGATCTTGTCAGTCCAAGCCACGTCCCAAATTTCATGCCAGCCCCATCACACAATTTTTATTTTTATCTGCCCACACAACCCCAGGTGGGGGATAAGGACATATTTATTGGACAATGTAAAGGGGAGGATTCTGCCCCCCTCCACCCACCTCAAAAGACGATTCCAGACATCACCAGTCTTTCGGCCCGCCAAACCGCAACCTCCGGCCCGGCCAACAGCACCAGTCTTTCGGCCTGCCAAGCTGCAACCTCCGGCCCGGCCACCACCACCAATCTTTCAGTCTGCCAAGCCGCAACACCCAGCTAGGCCACCAACACCAAGTCCAAGGCTATCTCCAAGTCCAAGGTTAGCTCCAAGTCCAAGGCTAGCTCCAGGTCCAGGGCTATCACCAAGTCCACGGCTAACACCAAGTCCAAAGCTGGCACCAAGTCCACGGCTAGCACCAAGTCCAAGACAAGCAACAAGTCCACGGCAAGCACCAAGTCTACGTCCACCACCAAGTACACGGCTAGCGCCAGGACCTGCGCCACGCCAAGCGCCAGTGCCTGCACTACGCCGGGCTCTAGTACCAGCACCATTCCAAGCTCCAGTGCCTTCAGTACCTGCACTACGCTGGGCTCCAGTGCCTGCACCACGACTGGTATCATTACTTGCTCCACGCCTAGCACCAGTACCTGCACCATGCCAAGTGCCGCCAGTCGCAGCTCCTTTACGCCAATTTCCACCAGTCGCAACTCCTTTACGCCAATTGCCGCCAGTCACAGCCCCTTGACGCCAAGTGCCGCCAGTCGCAGCTCCTTGACACCGAGGGCCGCCAGTCGCAGCTCCACGACGTCAAGTGCCGCCAGTCGCAGCTCCACGACACGAAGACCCAAGCCAAGACCCCACGACGAGGCGCGCTGCTTCCATGCCTGCCACGACGATGTGCCACCCTCCTCGTCGGCCACGCATGTGGCCGCTACCTGGTCGTCCGCCACGCCAAGTGCGCCGACCTCCTCGTCGGCCACGAATGTGGCCCTTCCCGGGTTGCCCACCTCGTCAGGTACAGCGGTGCTCTACGCGTCGCCGCCACCTGACTATGCCTCAGTGGATTCGGGGGCACCTGGTCTGGCGACCCACCGCCAAGACTGTCCTCCCGCCCTCCCATGACTTTTGATCCTGCTTTGTTTTATTTAGTTTTTTTGGACATCTGGGATCTGTCCTTAAGGGGGGGGGCTCTGTCATGTATTTTGATCATGTCTTGTTTGGCTATCTCCTCTCTGAGCTGCTACCTTACCGTGGTAGAGGAGTTTGCGTGTCCCAATGATCCTAGGAGCTATGTTGTCTGGGGGTTTTCATGCCCCCTGGTAGGGTCTCCCAAGACAAACAGGTCCTAGGTGAGTGATCAGACAAAGAGCAGCTCAAAGACTTCTATGGAATTACAACGAAATGAACCCAGATTTCCCTCGCCCGGACGTGGGTCACCGGGGCCCCGCTCTGGAGCCAGGCCCGGAGTTGGGGCACGATGGCGAGCGCCTGTTGGTCGGGCCTGTTCCCATGGGGCCCGGCCGGGCACAGCCCGAAGAGGCAACGTGGGTCATCCCTCCAATGGGCTCACCACTCATAGGAGGGGCCATAGATGTCGGGTGCATTGTGAGCTGGGCGGGAGCCGAAGGCAGGGCACTTGGCGGTCCGATCCTCGGCTACAGAAGCTAGCTCTTGGGACGTGGAACGTCACCTCACTGGGGGGGAAGGAGCCTGAGCTAGTGCGCGAGGTAGAGAAGTTCCGGCTGGATATAGTCGGACTCACCTCGACGCACAGCAAGGGCTCTGGAACCAGTTCTCTCGAGAGGGACTGGACCCTCTTCCACTCTGGCGTTGCCGGCAATGAGAGGCGACGGGCTGGGGTGGCAATTCTGGTTGCCCCCCGGCTCAAAGCCTGTACGTTTGAGTTCAACCCAGTGGACGAGAGGGTAGCTTCCCTTCGCCTTCGGGTGGGGGGACGGGTCCTGACTGTTGTTTGTGCTTACGCACCAAACAGCAGTTCAGAATACCCACCCTTTTTGGGTACACTCGAGGGAGTACTGGAAAGTGCTCCTCCGGGTGATTCCCTTGTCCTACTGGGAGACTTCAACGCTCATGTTGGCAACGACAGTGAAACCTGGAGAGGCGTGATTGGGAAGAATGGTCGCCCGGATCTAAACCCGAGTGGTGTTTTGTTATTGGACTTTTGTGCTCGTCACAGTTTGTCGATAACAAACACCATGTTCAAACATAAGGGTGTCCATATGTGCACTTGGCACCAGGACACCCTAGGCCGCAGTTCCATGATCGACTTTGTAGTTGTGTCATCGGATTTGCGACCTTATGTTTTGGACACTCGGGTGAAGAGAGGGGCGGAGCTTTCTACCGATCACCACCTGGTGGTGAGTTGGCTGCGATGGTGGGGGAGGATGCCGGACAGACCTGGCAGGCCCAAGCGCATTGTGAGGGTCTGCTGGGAACGTCTGGCAGAGTCTCCTGTCAGAGAGAGTTTCAATTCACACCTCCGGGAGAACTTTGAACATGTCACGAGGGAGGTGCGGGACATTGAGTCCGAGTGGACCATGTTCCGAACCTCTATTGTCGAGGCGGCTGATTGGAGCTGTGGCCGCAAGGTTGTTGGTGCCTGTCGTGGCGGTAATCCCAGAACCCGCTGGTGGACACCAGCAGTGAGGGATGCCGTCAAGCTGAAGAAGGAGTCCTATCGGGTTCTTTTGGCTCATAGGACTCCGGAGGCAGTGGACGGATACAGACGGGCCAAGCGGTGTGCAGCTTTAGCGGTCGCGGAGGCAAAAACTCGGACATGGGAAGAGTTCGGGGAAGCCATGGAAAACGACTTCCGGACGGCTTCGAAGCGATTCTGGACCACCATACGGCGCCTCAGGAAGGGGAAGCAGTGCACTATCAACACCGTGTATGGTGCGGATGGTGTTCTGCTGACTTCGACTGCGGATGTTGTGGATCGGTGGAGGGAATACTTCGAAGACCTCCTCAATCCCACCAACACGTCTTTCTTTGAGGAAGCGGTGCCTGGGGAATCTGTAGTGGACTCTCCTATTTCTGGGGCTGAGGTCGCTGAGGTAGTTAAAAAGCTCCTCGGCGGCAAGGCCCCGGAGGTGGATGAGATCCGCCCGGAGTTCCTTAAGGCTCTGGATGCTGTGGGGCTGTCTTGGTTGACAAGACTCTGCAGCATCGCGTGGACATCGGGGGCGGTACCTCTGGATTGGCAGACCGGGGTGGTGGTCCCTCTCTTTAAGAAGGGGGACCGGAGGGTGTGTTCCTACTATCGTGGGATCACACTCCTCAGCCTTCCCGGTAAGGTTTATTCAGGTGTACTGGAGAGGAGGCTTCGCCCGATAGTCGAACCTCGGATTCAGGAGGAACAGTGTGGTTTTCGTCCTGGTCGTGGAACTGTGGACCAGCTCTATACTCTCGGCAGGGTTCTTGAGGGTGCATGGGAGTTTGCCCAACCAGTCTACATGTGCTTTGTGGACTTGGAGAAGGCATTCGACCGTGTCCCTCGGGAAGTCCTGTGGGGAGTGCTCAGAGAGTATGGGGTATCGGAATGTCTTATTGTGGCAGTCCGCTCCCTGTATGATCAGTGTCAGAGCTTGGTCCGCATTGCTGGCAGTAAGTCGGACACGTTTCCAGTGAAGGTTGGACTCCGCCAAGGCTGTCCTTTGTCACCGATTCTGTTCATAACTTTTATGGACAGAATTTCTAGGCGCAGTCAAGGCGTTGAGGGGTTCCGGTTTGGTGGCCATGGGATTAGGTCTCTGCTTTTTGCAGATGATGTAGTCCTGATGGGTTCATCTGGCCGGGATCTTCAGCTCTCACTGGATCGGTTCGCAGCCGAGTGTGAAGCGACCGGAATGAGAATCAGCACCTCCAAGTCCGAGTCCATGGTTCTCGCCCGGAAAAGGGTGGACTGCCATCTCCGGGTTGGGGAGGAGACCCTGCCCCAAGTGGAGGAGTTCAAGTACCTAGGAGTCTTGTTCACGAGTGGGGGGAGAGTGGATCGTGAGATCGACAGGCGGATCGGTGCGGCGTCTTCAGTAATGCGGACGTTGTATCGATCCGTTGTGGTGAAGAAGGAGCTGAGCCGGAAGGCAAAGCTCTCAATTTACCGGTCGATCTACGTTCCCATCCTCACCTATGGTCATGAGCTTTGGGTCATGACCGAAAGGATAAGATCACAGGTACAAGCGGCCGAAATGAGTTTCCTCCGCCGGGTGGCGGGGCTCTCCCTTAGAGATAGGGTGAGAAGCTCTGCCATCCGGGAGGAGCTCAACGTAAAGCCGCTGCTCCTCCACATCGAGAGGAGCCAGATGAGGTGGTTCGGGCATCTGGTCAGGATGCCACCCGAACGCCTCCCTAGGGATGTGTTTAGGGCACGTCCAGCTGGTAGGAGGCCACGGGGAAGACCCAGGACACGTTGGGAAGACTATGTCTCCCGGCTGGCCTGGGAACGCCTCGGGATCCCCCGGGAAGAGCTAGACGAAGTGGCTGGAGATAGGGAAGTCTGGGCTTCCCTGCTTAGGCTGCTACCCCCGCGACCCGACCTCGGATAAGCGGAAGATGATGGATGGATGGATGTTTGGCTATGTTCTGTTGACCTTTGAACTCTTAACGTTCCTGTTTTTTTCCACTCCCTTGTCTGGTTTCCTTGGTTACTCATTGTTTCCACCTGTCTTTGATTAGTGCTCACCTGCTTCCCGAGCACAAATCGTAGGCAGTATTTAAGCTCGTCTTTGCCAGTCAGTCGGCCTGGCGTCATTGTGTTTTTTTCATGCTCTGTCCATGCTAGTTTTTTTCTTGCCAAAGTCCATGCTGCTTTTGTCATGCCATAGTAAGTGTTGTATATTTTATGTTCATAGACTGTTTGTGTTAGTTTTGTTCCTTAGCCAAGTTGTGCCTCCGCTGTGAGCGCTTCTTGTTTGTACCTTTTTGTAGTTCAAATTAAATGTTGTTTTAACCTAAAGACCATGTCCCGAGTTGTCCGTCTGCCCTCTTGGGAGAACTACCCCGCAGCAAGCTGCGACCCCGCGATCGTGACAAAATGCCGTATAAGACACAATCAATTATCTAAAGGGATAACTGTTACAGTGAACTGTGACAGGGAAGTGGCACAGTGGAGAAAAATAAATAAATGGTTGCTCCACTTAAATATTCATAACTTTAAAAAAGGGCTTAAAAACATTTAACAGATTATTAAAGACAAATCCTTGTGTTTTTGTTGAATTTGCTATGATGTTATGTAATCGTTGCCGTTGGGTTGGTTCGTAACCTGTGGTTAGTTTATTAAGATATTAGGAAGTTCATAAAACTTTCAAGAAATTTCCGAAATGGGATAAAGAACGGCTGATTTGTGTGTGTGTATGCTAGCGGCCCCGCCTCAACTCATTCAGACAAAGGCGGTGGATGACTGACAAGAGACTAATTCACTCCTTTTCTTTCATTTCCCTCATTAGATTATCAGTGATATTTTATATATTTTTGTTGTTAGTTTATTATTTGAAAGTAGGGCCTGGCAAATGCCTGCGCTGTCTGAGTTTTTAGTGCTGTCATTTAATAAAAGACACGGCACTATTTAAAACATTTTATAAAACTTTTTAGGGAATTTTTCCTATCGTTCACAATCATTATGAGAGACAAGAAAAGACACTTGTCTTTTGATAAACGCTTGAAAGATGGCTAATGGCCGTCTCCGTTGTAGCCTTCAAAGCCCTCTAAAACAACTTCAAAACCATCCATCATCGTTTTATACACACACTGCAAGTACTATATATGTATATATATATATGTATGTATGTGTGTACTGTATGTATGTATGTATGTACTGTATGTATACATACATACAGTGGGGCAAAAAAGTGGGTATGGGGGGGCGGGGTCCCTTTTTTTTTTTTCTTCTTTGTCATTAAAAAGGGATGTTTTTTGTCATGAAAAAGGGAGGTTTTTGTGGTTAGTGCACTAATTGTAACTTCCTTCCCCCCAGGCCACTTTAGTCCCCTCAGCATAACAGAAGTGTTCAGGATTCTTTTTTATGTTGATTTAATAAAAAAAAAAAATAATACAAAAACAATTAAAAAACAATTTTTTTTAAATAAAAAATTATTCTGCGGACCGGTACCAATCGGGCCGTTGTAAAGGACAATGTTTTATCAACTGATTGCAATAATGCAAATTTGTTTTAACTATTACACAAACCAAAAATATGACTTATCTTATCTTTGTGAAAACATTGGACACAGTGTGTTGTCAAGCTTATGAGATGCGATGCAAGCGGAAGCCACTGTGACACTATTGTTCTTTATCTTTAATCTTTATAAATGTCTAATGATAATATCAACGAGGGTTGTTTCATCACTGCTATGCTGAAATTATAACTAATATTGATACTATTGTTGATAATATTCATTTTTGTTTCACTACTTTTGGTTAGTTCTGTGTCGTGTTTGTGTCTCCTCTCAATTGCTCTGTCTATTGCAGTTCTGAGTGTTGCTGGGTCAGGTTTGGTTTTGGAATTGGATTGCATTGTTATGGTATTGCTGTGTATTGGTTTGGTTTGTGGATTGATTAAAAAAAAAAAAAACTATCTTTTTTTAAATCGATTTAAAAAAAAATGAGAATCGATTCTGAATCACACGTGAGAATCGTGATTCGTATTTAAATCGATTTTTTCCCACACCCCTGATATATATATATATATATATATATATATATATATATATATATATATGAATATAATGTAGGAACAGTTCATAACAATATGTAATATGTTCAATATTTACCCTATTTTGATCATTTTAATCATTGATTAAATGCACTGATTTCTTCCGTGCATTGATTTCTGTTTCCATAGCAGTGCATGTCCGACCTCTGGCACCAAATGTGAGTTTCTACTTCCGGAATCCAACAGGAGTGTGTTTTCTAATCATGGCAGACTTGGTAACAGACAAGGAAGACAACATTTTTTCCGACAAATGAAGATTTACAACCTATTACTTTTGAAGCTATATATATACATACATATATATATATATATATATATATATATATATATATATATATATATATATATATATATATATATATCGCTGCTTATAGAAGCGAGGGCAAAGGAAGAGTGAGACGTTGGAGCAGATGGAAGCTGGGAGAAAGGGATGAAAGCGATGTTGACAATATGAATATGGAACTTGGAGCCAAGCTATTTTGACATAAATGGATTGCTTTCCAAAAATCAACAGGAAAAGTCCCTGGCGATCTGGACCAGACAAATAACTGTCTATTGATTGAGTCACTTTAATATCAATCATGATACAAGCAGCATGTTATGTGTGTTGGTACAACTACAGTACATTCACTCTCTGGCTAGCAGTTTGCAAACAAAACACGAAATGTGGGCAAATACGTTACAGATACTGTAATATGATTGTTTATTTAATTCAGTCAGTACAGATTGGTGTACCATCGCAGTGTTGTGCACTACAAACTGAAACGTGTAGCTTATCTCTAGCTGTAGCTTGCTTTTACAGCTAACTCCGTAGCATGGCGATGTGTTACTACGCTAGAACAATGTTTTTTGTTTTTTTTGCATTGTTAAAGTGATTTAGACGTAGAATTGATTGCTCCCATTAGCTGCATTGCTAACCACCTAGAACAGGGGTCGGCAACCCAAAATGTTGAAAGAGCCATGCTGGACAAAAAATACAAAAACAAATCCGTCCGGAGCCGCAATAAAATAAAAGCCATATTACATACACATAGTGTGTCATGAGATATAAACTGAAATACGAGGACTTAAAGGAAACTAAATGAGCTGAAATATACCTACAAGTGAGGCATAATGATGCAATATGTACATACAGTTAGCCTAAATAGTATGTTAGCATCGATTAGCTTGCAGTCATGCAGTGACCAAATATGTCTGATTAGCACTCCACACAACTCAGTAACATCAACAAAACTCACCTTTGTGCATTCATGCACAAAGTTAAAAGTTTGTTGGACAAAATAAGACAGAAAAAGAAGTGGCATAAAACACGTCTTAGAAAGTCGGAGAAATTTATACATGTAAACAAACTAGGGTGAGTTCAAGGACCGGCAAAATTAGTAAGAAAAAACGTCGCTCGCGAAATACTGGAATCAGTGAAGCATGTTTAATATAAACAGTGTGCTTTATGACAATTAGGGAGGTTTGTGTCATGTTCGTCCTCCTACAGAAACCATATTAAAACAAAAAATATGTTTTTTTCCTCTCATCTTTTTCCATTTTTCATATATTTTTGAAAAAGCTCCAGAGAGCCACTAGGGTGGCGCTAACGAGCCGCATGCGGCTCCAGAGCTGCTGGTTGCCGACCCCCGACCTAGAATGAGACGATTTTTATATGTCAAAAAGCAACAAAAAAAAACTAAAACTGTTGTCTTCTTCACAATCTAAGCATTGGGACCGATTAAAAAAAGTGCATTTCTCCTTTAACAGACACACCTATCACAGACAGATATATTATTAATGGCAGCAATAATCCACTCACTCTCTGGTGGTTTTGCTGTTAGAGTGCACAATCATGATGAAGACAAATCAGAAAAAAATGTAGCTGATATCCAGCAATTGTTTCCTTTATTTGTATTTCCTTTTTTTTTACTTTTCTTTAATATCGTACAACAAGTAAATACATATCAGTTATTCTCAATAATCCAAAATATGCAACTAGACCTTAAAGCCATGTCTCCTTTACTCAAGCCTATTGTCCCCCATATCTGAAATCCAAATGTCATCCCAGCTCGTTAGTCATGTGAAAATACTCTTGTGCAAGCTTCCACGCCACATTTTTTCCTGACCGCCTTAATGAGGGTTCAACATGAACATGATGTTAAAGGTGTTTAAAACATATGTTAAGTGCATGCATACATTGCATACAATTATTTTCATTTTTGAGTCTCACCATTAATATAGATGAAAACTGATATTTAATGATAACTAATTAATCTAAATCAATCCACAGCAATCTAATTCAAAATTAAATTAAATCATAATGTATAATTTTAATCATTTTACAGCACTAAATGTGATATATGTTTGTCGATCGAGACCAGGGGTGTCCAAACTACAGCCTGTGTTAAGTGTGCAATTTCAAAAGATGCAGAGGACCTGAGACAAGGTGCAGGTAAGATGATTCTTTACTTCAATACACAAGGAAACAAAACACAACTTGGGTGCTTAGCGTGGCATGAATATTAGCATAGTGAAATAAAACCAAAAAAACAAAGTCACAAGTAGCTCACGATGAACCAGCGAGGAAAACGGGGTTAGGGTTTAGGGTGCAAACAATCAGGGCTCCTAGCAACCAAAAGTAATCATCGAGCCCTGTAAACAGAAACTAAATCACAAGGATAGAACTGAACTCTAACCTAGGGAATATATATACTAGGAAATATATATACTGTATATATATATATATATATATATATATATATATATATATATATATATATATATATATATATGGCTAGCAATAGAACTGAACACTAACCTAGGGAATATATATACTAGGAAATATATATACTGTATATATATGTAGGTGTGGGAAAAATCACAAGACTACTTCATCTCTACAGAACTGTTTCATGAGGGGTTCCCTCAATCATCAGGTTCCCTCAATCATCTCCTGATGATTGGGGGAACCCCTCATGAAACAGTTCTGTAGAGATGAAGTAGTCTTGTGATTTTTCCCACACCTACATATTGCGCTCTACCACGGTATCGAGCACTATTCTCTGGATAATCCAATCAAGACATATACTGTATATATATATATATATATATATATATATATATATATACAGTGTATATATTCCCTAGGTTAGTGTTCAGTTCTATCCTTGTGATTTAGTTTAGTATACAGTTGTGATCAAAATTATTCAACCCCCACACAATTTTGGTGTTTTAGCAAGTTGGACATTTATTCCGTATTTTGTTTATAGTCATATCAAGTAAAGATGTGTCAAATAGACAAATGTAACTTAAATTGTAATACTGTTATTTTACAAAATACCAAAAAAAGATTTTTTTCTTAATATCTCATTGACAAAAATGTTCAACTCCTTGAAGATCATAACTCCTAAGAACAGAATTTGAATAAGTTCTTTAAAATCAGGTGTTGAAAACACCTGTAGATGTGATTAGAACCATAACAAGAAACAATTATACTGTTTGAAAAAGACTGTGACGCTCAGCTTCTTGTAGATGGTCAATGGTGTATTTGCAACATGGTGAAGTCCAGGGAGTGGTCAAAGAAGTCAAGAGAGGAGGTAATTTCTCTTCATAAGAAAGGATATGGATATAAAAAAATAGCAAAGACATTACACATTCCAAGAGACACAGTTGGGAGCATAATTCGCAAGTTTAAAGCTAAAGGCACAGTGGAAACACTACCTGGGCGTAGTAGAAAGAGGATGCTGTGTGCGTACAGTGGTGAAAACCCCCCGGGTAACAGCTGAGGAACTACAACAGGACATTGCAGAGGGGGGAACGCAGGTTTCGTCCCAGACAATAAGGCGTGCACTACGAGAGGAAGGCCTCCATGCCAGAACTCCCAGGCACACCCCACTTCTGACTACCAGGCACAAGAAAAATAGACTCCAGTATGCCAAAAATTATCTGGACAAAACCCCAAAGGTTTTGGGAAACTGTTCTATGGCATGATGAGACAAAACTGGAACTCTTTGGGCCTATGAATCAATGTAATGTCTGGAGGAGAAAAATTAAGCTTGCAAAGAGAAGAACACCTTGCATACTGTTAAGCATGGTGGGGGGTCAATCATGCTCTGGGGCTGTTTCTCTGCCTCAGGTACCGGGAATCTCCAGCGCGTTCAAGGCATTATGAATTCTATTTCCTACCAGGATATATTAGCTGCAAATGTCATGAAGTCAGTGACGAAGCTGAGGCTTGGGAGACGTTGGAGCTTCCAACAGGACAACGATCCCAAGCATACCTCCGAATCAACATCAGAGTGGTTGTAGAAGAAGGGCTGGAAGACTCTGGAGTGGCCTTCACAGTCACCAGACCTAAATCCTATAGAAAACCTGTGGTGGGACTTGAAGAAGGCAGTTGCAGCACGCAAGCCCAAGAATATGAATGAACTGGAGGCCTTTGCCCAAGAGGAATGGGGTATAATACCTGTAGATGGTTGCAAGAAGCTTGTGTCCGGTTATGTATCACCTTTGAAGGATGTCATTACTGCCAAAGGGTGTTCTACTAAGTACTAAAGATGCATGTAACTAGGGGGTTGAATAATTTTGTCAATGAGATATTAAGAAAAATGTCTTTTTTTTGGTATTTTGTAAAATACAGTGTTACAATTTAAGTTGCATTTGTCTATTTGTCACATCTTTACTTGATATGACTATAAACTAAATACGGAATAAATGTCCAACTTGCTAAAACACCAAAATTGTGTGGGGGTTGAATAATTTTTGATCACAACTGTTTATATATATTTATATATATATACATATATATATATATATATATATATATATATATATATATATATATATATATATATTCAGTAGAAGCATTTAAGTCTCACCTTAAAACTCATTTGTATACTCTAGCCTTTAAATAGACTCCCTTTTTAGACCAGTTGATCTGCCGTTTGTTTTCTTTTTCTCCTATGTCCCACTCTCCCTTGTGGAGGGGGTCCGGTCCGATCCGGTGGCCATGTACTGCTTGCCTGTGTATCGGCTGGGGACAACTCTGCGCTGCTGATCCGCCTCCGCTTGGGATGGTTTCCTGCTGGCTCCGCTGTTAACGGGACTCTCGCTGCTGTGTTGGATCCGCTTTGGACTGGACTCTCGCGACTGTGTTTAATCCAATATGGATTTAACTTTCACAGTATCATGTTAGACCCGCTCGACATCCATTGCTTTCGTCCTCTCCAAGGTTCTCATAGTCATCATTGTCACCGAGGTCCCACTGGGTCATCATTGTCACCGACGTCCCACTGGGTCATCATTGTCACCGACGTCCCACTGGGTGAGAGTTTTCCTTGCCTTTATGTGGGCCTACCGAGGACGTGGTAGTGGTTTGTGTTGTGGTTTGTGCAGCCCTTTGAGACACTAGTGATTTAGGGCTATATAAGAAAACATCGATTGATTGATTGATATATATATATATATATATATACGTTTTTTTTTTTTTTTCATTTTCTACCGCTTATTCCCTTTTGGGGTCGCGGGGGGCGCTGGCGCCTATCTCAGCTACAATCGAGCGGAAGGCGGGGTACACCCTGGACAAGTCGCCAGTTCATCGCAGGGCCAACACAGATAGACAGACAACATTCACACTCACATTCACACACTAGGGCCAATTTAGTGTTGCCAATCAACATATCCCCAGGTGCATGACTTTGGAGGTGGGAGGAAGCCGGAGTACCCGGAGGGAACCCACGCATTCACGGGGAGAACATGCGAACTCCACACAGAAAGATCCCGAGCCTGGATTTGAACCCAGGACTGCAGGACCTTCGTATTGTGAGGCAGACGCACTAACCCCTCTTCCACCGTGAAGCCATATATATATATATATATATATATATATATATATATATATATATATATATATATATATATATGTATAATATACTAATATCCATCCATCCATTTTATACCGCTTGTCTCTTATGGGGTCGCATGGGTGCTGGAGCCTATCCCAACTGCATATGGGTGGAAGGCGGCGTACACCCTGGACAAGTTGCAACCTCATCGCGGGGCAATATACTAATATATTATGTCTATATCTACACCTATATACATGTATAGAAAATGTGTGTATATATCTGGTTACTTTACATGCAGTCAGCTTTTTGGATTTTTTGGAGCCCAATGCGGCCCTGGAGTCAAAATATGTGAACACCAAAAACATATCTGATATAGATTTGTGTAACAATATTTGGAAAAACATGATAAAAGTTGTTTCCATCTGGATACAGAAGAAAAAAAACAACATACATTTAACAATTATTTATTTCATGAATGACTGTCACACACTATATGCTCAGGCTGCTTGAGTTATGGTAAGCTACATTTTCAGAACGGAGAGAAAGGCGAGGACGTTTTTACCAATTTAGACATATTTTCTACAGCAACGTTTTCATAAAAAGGCCTTATTTGAACTTTAAACTTGTTTACTTTGTGCGTCCAAAAGCAAATTCCTCACTGGTTATGAGTGTTTGTACTGCAAGTGTGTTTAAGGTCACAATATCTTGGTATTTGTGACATGTTTATCCAAATTTGCTTATAAAGAAACTGCATTAAGTGCTAAGGATGGCAGAAACGACTAAAACCGAAAGAGAAGCAGACAACTTTAAGTTTCTTCTTCAGTAAGTTAGTAACATGCAATATACAATGTAATGTAGCTGCAAGAACTCAAACCCTGCTCGGTAGCAACACATCAAACTGCTTGACAGCTTGTTCTAAACTCCTCAGTCTTAACGCGAACAGAGACAAGTCTAACCTATTGATCACTGAATAAAAATACTTCAGTCTTAACTCACAAAACGTGGGTTCCAACCACGATTACGCATGTTGTTAGGAGAGACATCAGCGTATCACAGGAGCATTTAACATACTGTACCTCAAAAGACTGATTGCGTGTTTGCTTTTTATGTTGCTATCTGTGACTTTTTTGCAAAACAAAGAATGAACCAGCCACAAAAAGCTTTTTAGGAGGAGAAAAATGTTATGAGAGAAGAAAATGATGCACCGGAGGAAAGGTGAAGTTAGCAGCCTCGTATTTAGACTCGTGTTATATGTATCATCGCTCGTCAGTTAAGGAGTGTTTTCTTTCATATTTAATTGTTTCCTCTCATATTTAATTGTTTTACACTTGCAAGACAATTTACTATGATGAAAGATCATGTACACAATTTGATTCGCAGGTAACTCATTTTATGATGAAGTGAATTAATTAACTTATATCATGTTTTGCACATGGTGAATGTTTATATTTATCTTGGAGAAAGCGAACCACCAGGTTTAAGTAAACAGTAGCATTTCAGTTTGGGCACATAATAACAAAGGGGCCCTTTAGTACTGACATTTGTGTGTGGATTTGATTAGTTCTCGCGGAACAAAAGGCAACACAATTGGACATTGGTATGCAAAGACAATGGCCCTATCCGTGAAAATAGACTACATGTTAAGCTTAATGCCAGCATATAAGATACGACCTGCATCTGTTGTCTTTCCAGACACTTACACACAAAAATATCCTTTTATGGTGAGGGTGTGCTGTCCTGACTTAGCACACACCCAGAGACAGGAGGTAGGAATAAAAAACTGATGGTTTGGCTTCTCGGAGTTAGGAGCGCCTTATTGTTTTGACCTGACCTCCTCAGGAGCTGCAGTCCTGTATAATAACACTTGCTTGTACAAGCCCCGTTTCCATATGAGTTGGGAAATTGTGTTAGATGTAAATATAAACGGACTACAATGATTTTCAAATCATTTTCAACCCATACTCAGTTGAATATGCTACAAAGACAACATATTTCATGTTCAAACTGATAAACTTTTTTTTTTTTTGCAAATAATCATTAACTTTAGAATTTGATGCCAGCAACACGTGACAAAGAAGTTGGGAAAGGTGGCAATAAATACTGATAACGTTGAGGAATGCTCATCAAGCACTTGTATGGAACATCCCACAGGTGTGCAGGCTAATTGGGAACAGTTGGCTGCCATGATTGGGTGTAAAAGCAGCTTCCATGAAATGCTAAGTAATTGACAAACACGGATGGGGTGAGGGTCACCACTTGGTAAGCAAATTGTCGAACAGTTTTAGAACAACATTTCTCAACGAGCTATTGCAAGGAATTTAGGGGTTTTACCATCTTTTTACCGTAAAATCATCAAAAAGTTCAGAGAATCTGGAGAAATCACTGCACGTGAGCGATGATATTACGGACTTTCGACCCCTCAGGCGGTGCTACATCAAAAACCGACATCAGTGTGTAAAGGATATCATCACATGGGCTCAGGAACACTTCATAAAACCACTGTCACTAAATACAGTTAGTCGCTACATCTGTAAGTGCAAGTTCAAACTCTACAATGCAACGCCAAACCCATTGATCAACAATATCCTGAAACGGCGTCGGCTAGGCTGGGCCCGAGCTCACCTAAGATGGACTGATGCAAAGTGCAAAGGTGTTCTGTGGTCTGACGAGTGCGGGTACTTTCCTGGCCCGCCTGCAGTCCAGACCTGTTTGCCATCGAAAATGTGTGGCGCATTATGAAGCGTAAAATACGACAGCAGAGACACCGGACTGTTGAACAACTGAAGCTCTACATAAAACAAGAATGGGAAATAATTCCACTTTCAAAGCTTCAACAATTAGTTTCCTCAGTTCCCAAACGTTTATTGAGTGTTGTTAAAAGAAAAGGTGATGTAACACAGTGGTGAACATGCCCTTTCCCAACTACTTTGCCACGTGTTGCAGCCATGAAATTCTAAGTTAATTATTATTTGCAAAAAAAAAATAATGTTTATGAATTTGAACATCAAATATCTTGTCTTCGTAGTGCATTCAATTGAATTTGGGTTGAAAAGGATTTGCAAATCATTGTATTCCATTTATATTTACATCTAACACAATTTCCCAACTCATATGGAAACGGGGTTTGTAATAAAGCAACTTTTGTTTCAGCACAGCGTCTCCAACGTCTCTTTTGATCCAGCCACATTGCCGTGTCACCCTTCTGTCCGGACGAGGATGACAAGACCAGAAATACACATCAATGACAAGCTTGAAACTGGAGCTAACGGAGACTGGATAATTATTTCCTATGGAATACATTGTTTGGAATCAACCAGCGTGTCAGAACAGATTGTTTGCAACATAACCATCAACTTAAAGACAACAACTTAAGTCACACTGGTCTAAAATAGACTGCACAATGTCATATTTCACATGCAGAAGGGTTGAGTGCAACATACTTGACTCAAGCAGTGAATTGTGCCTGTTGGGGTCCTAACAACCGAATAAACGTTTGCGTTTGTGTTTCATCAGCTAAGAAATGCACTGAAGCTTCTTACCTCCATTTATATAAAGTATACAAACATATATTCGATGCCAACTAGGGAAGTAATGGAATATTCAGCAATTGGACTTGGTTTCTAAATATTTATCCTTCTTTGCTACATTCCTGATGAGTTGTTGGCATCGTCATGCAGCAACTTGTTGAAATCCTAAACAGCACTGTTGTCAGATGTAGGAAAAGTATCCCAATAATTTCATCCTTTTCATGTAATATAGGTTTTTTAAACATAAGATCATTGTCTCCTAAAACGTTGTTAGTTAATGATATTATCAGAGACAACAATCTTAACGTCATCGGTCTCAGCGAAACCTGGCTTAAACCAAATGACTTTTTTGCGCTAAATGTGGCATGTCCTCCTAACTTTACACATGCGCATATTGCCCGTCCGCTTAAAAGGGGTGGGGGGGTCACACTAATATACAACGAAAACTTTAACCTTAGTCCTAACATAAATAATAAATATAAATCGTTTGAGGTGCTTACTATGAGGTCTGTCACACCACTGGCTCTACACCTGGCTGTTATCTACCGCCCCCCAGGGCCCTATTCGGACTTTATCAATGAATTCTCAGAGTTCGTTGCTGATCTAGTGACACACGCCGATAATATAATCATAATGGGGGACTTTAATATCCATATGAATACCCCATCGGACCCACCGTGCGTAGCGCTCCAGACTGTAATTGATAGCTGTGGTCTCACACAAATAATAAATGAACCCACGCATCGCAACGGTAATACGATAGACCTAGTGCTTGTCAGGGGTATCACCGTTTCCAAAGTTACGATACTCCCGTATACTAAAGTATTGTCCGATCATTACCTTATAAAATTCGAGGTTCAGACGCATGTTCGTCAAACTAATAATAATAATAACTGCTATAGCAGCCGCAACATTAATACAGCCAGAACGACAACTCTTGCTGACCTACTGCCCTCGGTAATGGCACCATTCCCAAAGTATGTGGGCTCTATTGATAACCTCACTAACAACTTTAACGACGCCCTGCGCGAAACCATTGATAACATAGCACCGCTCTTTGTATTATTAGGTCCATCAGTGCTAAATATTATAAACTTATCACTCTCCTCGGGCACTGTTCCACTAGCATTCAAAAAAGCGGTTATTCATCCTCTTCTTAAAAGACCTAACCTCGATCCTGACCTCATGGTAAACTACCGACCGGTGTCTCACCTTCCCTTTATTTCAAAAATCCTTGAAAAAATTGTTGCGGGGCAGTTAAATGAACACTTAGCGTCTAACAATCTATGTGAAACCTTTCAATCCCGTTTCAGGGCAAATCACTCCACGGAGACAGCCCTCGCAAAAATGACTAATGATCTATTGCTAACGATGGATTCTGATGCGTCATCTATGTTGCTGCTCCTCGATCTTAGCGCTGCTTTCGATACCGTCGATCATAATATTTTATTAGAACGTATCAAAACACGAATTGGTATGTCAGACTTAGCCCTGTCTTGGTTTAACTCTTATCTTACTGATAGGATGCAGTGTGTCTCCCATAACAATCTGACCTCGGACTACGTTAAGGTAACGTGTGGAGTTCCCCAGGGTTCGGTCCTTGGCCCTGCACTCTTCAGCATCTACATGCTGCCGCTAGGTGACATCATACGCAAATACGGTATTAGCTTTCACTGTTATGCTGATGACACCCAACTCTACATGCCACTAAAGCTGACCAACACGCCGGATTGTAGTCAGCTGGAGGCGTGTCTTAATGAAATTAAACAATGGATGTCCGCTAACTTTTTGCAACTCAACGCCAAAAAAACGGCAATGCTGATTATCGGTCCTGCTAGACACCGAACTCTATTTAATAATACAACTCTAACATTTGACAACCAAACAATTAAACAAGGCGACACGGTAAAGAATCTGGGTATTATCTTCGACCCAACTCTCTCCTTTGAGTCACACATTAAAAGCGTTACTAAAACGGCCTTCTTTCATCTCCGTAATATCGCTAAAATTCGCTCCATTCTGTCCACTAAAGACGCTGAGATCATTATCCATGCGTTTGTTATGTCTCGCCTCGACTACTGTAACGTATTATTTTCGGGTCTCCCCATGTCTAGCATTAAAAGATTACAGTTGGTACAAAATGCGGCTGCTAAACTTTTGACAAGAACCAGACAGTTTGATCACATTACGCCTGTACTGGCTCACCTGCACTGGCTTCCTGTGCACTTAAGATGTGACTTTAAGGTTTTACTACTTACATATAAAATACTACACGGTCTAGCTCCATCCTATCTTGCCGATTGTATTGTACCATATGTCCCGGCAAGAAATCTGCGTTCAAAGGACTCCGGCTTATTAGTGATTCCCAAAGCCCAAAAAGAGTCTGCGGGCTATAGAGCGTTTTCCGTTCGGGCTCCAGTACTCTGGAATACCCTCCCGGTAACAGTTCGCGATGCCACCTCAGTAGAAGCATTTAAGTCTCACCTTAAAACTCATTTGTATACTCTAGCCTTTAAATAGACTCCCTTTTTAGACCAGTTGATCTGCCGTTTCTTTTCTTTTTCTTCTATGTCCCACTCTCCCTTGTGGAGGGGGTCCGGTCCGATCCGGTGGCCATGTACTGCTCGCCTGTGTATCGGCTGGGGACATCTCTGCGCTGCTGATCCGCCTCCGCTTGGGATGGTTTCCTGCTGGCTCCGCTGTAAACGGGACTCTCGCTGCTGTGTTGGATCCGCTTTGGACTGGACTCTCGCGACTGTGTTGGATCCATTGTGGATTGAACTTTCACAGTATCATGTTAGACCCGCTCGACATCCATTGCTTTCCTCCTCTCTAAGGTTCTCATAGTCATCATTGTCACCGACGTCCCACTGGGTCATTATTGTCCCCGATGTCCCACTGGGTGTGAGTTTTCCTTGCCCTTATGTGGGCCTACCGAGGATGTCGTGGTGGTCTGTGCAGCCCTTTGAGACACTATTGATTTAGGGCTATATAAGTAAACATTGATTGATTGATTGATGTATGATCAATATTTCAAAACATCCTGCACTGCGCCTGATGTTGTGCACTATTTCATATATCTCTTAAACGCCACGTGTGTTGGACTGTTCTGCCAGCGGCAGTTATTTTCCAACAGTGCTGTTAGTTGTGCCCATTGTGCCCATTGGGTTAGGTTTTTTCTTGCCCTGATGTGAGATTTGAGCCGAGGATGTCTTTGTGGCTTGTACAGCCCTTTGAGACACTTCTGATTAAGGCAGTGGTTCTTAACCTTGTTGGAGGTACCGAACCCCACCAGTTTCATATGCGCATTCACTGAACCCTTCTTTAGTGAAAAATATATATTTTTTTTAATTTCAAATTCAAGACAAAGTTATGTTTTTTTTTTTACTGGTGCACAAAATGAACCGTGCATGAACATCACCTTCTTCAAAAAACAAAACCAACACAGTGCATGAACTCACAAAAAATTACAAACTTGCAAATCCATCCATCCATCCATTTTCTACCGCTTATTCCCTTTGGGGTCGCGGGAGGCGCTGGTGCCTATCTCAGCTACAATCGGGCGAAGGCGGGATATACCCTGGACAAGTCGCCACCTCATCAAGTTGCAAATCAGATGGAAATTAGAGGGAACATTGCTTGGTGGTATCCATAATACGCCGATAGGGAGAAAATTTTATTTACACGATGAGTCGGGTGTGTCTTGACTTTCACGGTGGAGGCTCCACGAACCCCTGAGGCAGACTCACCAAACCCCTAGGGTTCGATCGAACCCAGGTTAAGAACCACTGGATTAAGGGCTACATGTAAATAAATAAACTTTGATTGATTGATTGAGATATTCTTTTTCAAAATATATTTTTTTTACCAAGGTGTACCAAGAACCAATTAAATTAATGTTAATTAATTTCATTGTCAGACATTGATTTGAGATGCAAGTGTTTTGAGTTAAGAGTTCTGTCACAGAACCAATTAAGCGTGTAGGTTGACATGATATGGCCTAAAACCCCTATTGTGATACATTTAGCAGCCGATTGAGAATGATATACATCACAATATATAGTCATATAGTTATAATAGAACCATTTCAAAACAGTTTACAGATGACCAAGATTCTGTTTGGCTTCTCCGACATTTACCATCAGTGTAATTGCTTTGTGTTGATTTATTAATAATGTATTATTTTTGATTAATGTACTTGTAGGTTCCTGTTTATAGCTGTTTATTCAGCTAGGCTTATGTAAAATTTGCAAATCACAAATTGTTTCTGTTATTTCGCTACATTACTTTTTATACACATACTATTTCTTGCTAGGTGTGTCGCTATTCTCGTCCTTTGGTGATTATATTTGTATCGTGTAATAATAGTTTATAGTTGTTTTGTTTGCCATCATTGGGTAAAGGATTAGTAACCAGGATCGGTTTTTGCACTGTGGAAGGATTTACTTTAGCCACCATATCATTTATGTGGTTGGAGAAAGTCTGCATCTGACTAATATGTTGATATAATATGATTTCTGGTAAGGAATGAATTTATATGGCCCCATTCCAGGGGGTATTTTGTGTGAGAGGAAGGTGGGGGTGTTAATCATTTTGCAAAGCAGTCTGTGGAAAATGATGGAAAGCGACACTTTACATAGAAATTGGTCAAAGTTGGAATTACCACATACGCATTTTAGGATATTCAACACTCTACTACGCCCCCCCCCCCCCCCCCCCCCCCCCCCCCCCCCCCCCCCCCCATATTTCATGTGTCAGGTAAACACATACACGAAAGACACAAATACACTGTACATTAAAGAAATCATATGTAACTACGGGTGTCTAATTAAACACCTAAGGTAAAGTAAAGCTGTAAAAAGAAAGAACTGGAAAAATTTTCATAATTGGTCAAAACGAGCACTAACTTCATCTCTCCCTTGGAGGGACTCGGCACTTGCTGTTTCCTTGTAGGTAGACAGTTGTACAGGATGATTGAAAAGAGTTAAACCCAGCGAGCTGAGGAAGGTCTGACATTTGACTTCTTCCTCAAGGTGCAAAGAGAGTTTTCAATGAGTTCCAGTGTCAGTGGCAGCAGCTAAGCTGAGCAGAGACAACACTTGATAGAGAGAGCTATTTAAAAGTTGCTGACATCTGCTACTTGCCAAAAAACTGAGGGCCAAGTTTTCCAGATGACATATTTCAGGTGTCCAGGATTCACATCACTATGTATAAATCCAACTGGACATTTTACCAAAACAGTCACAAATCATTATTTTTGAGTCGGTCTATAAGTCAGTGTGTATTTCTTTCCTTCAAACTGGCACTGTGATATAGTAATACAGTTATCTAAACAAAATAGTTTGATTTCTGGGTTAGGGTACAGTATACATACAGTATCTGTAAAAGCTCCTGGATGTGTGCTCTATGTTTGACGTATCCCTGCTCAATAAAAAACTAACAGAAGTGAAATCAATACCTCTGCAAAGTGTGTTTATTGTAGTGTTGTCCGATACCAATGTTTTGGGTACCGGAACCAAAATTATTTCGATACTTTTCATTACTTTTCTAAATAAAGGGGACCACAAAATTTGCATTATTAGCTTTATTTTAACAAAAATCTGGCGGGGTTTGCTGCTCGCGGGGTGTATAAAATAGTCAGGAATTGTCATGGATACTAAGGATTCTGGGTATTTGTTGTGTTGCGTTTATGTTGTGTTACTGTGAGGATCTTCTCCCGAAAATGTGTTTGTCATTCTTCTTTTGTGTGGGTTCACAATGTGGCACATATTAGTAGGAGTGTTAAAATTGTTTATATCACAACCATTAGTGTACTCGGTGTCACCCAGTATGCCTTGCAGTCGTGTGTGTGTTGCAGCGGAAGCCACACACAACATGTTGCTGGACTTACAAGCAGATCATACATGCTGTAGAAGGCGACAAAGACAATGGCTTTATAGCACGCCCTAATACTTATTATTTGGGTGACTGCCGGCAGTCATTCTAGAGAATATTAGCGTCTTCTATTGTCTTCTTCGCTTTGTGACTCGGGTCTTAAATGGCTCTTTGAATGGTAAAGGATACCGATCCCAGAACCATGTATATCGAATATTTCCGGATGGTTCAACCGCCACCCGCCCGAATCTAATTAAAATCTATTTTTTCGTCATGTCACCTGCCCTGCTTGCGGTTTATCCGCGGACTCCGCGGATGACACCGCAAACCGCGCATCTCTAGTGTGTAGTGAAGCATGTTTAGCTATTCCTCGTCCTGCAGGGATGATACTTGTAAGAAACTTAATTTCTTTGTCGCCATGTAGGCGAGGATTAGTGATTTAGAAGTAGCTAAAATATTTCAGACGGCGGATTGATGTTAGCCGTTACCTAGCTAGCAAAGTCTTAAAGCACCTCTTCCTGAGGACATTTCAGTGATATAGCTTCACCTTTATCGTCATTTTTCAAGCCAAAATGTGTCCGTTCTTACTTTTCTGTTCACACACATTGTCTGTAAGTACTCCGTGATTGTGCGCTACGGAACATGATCCTCTGGTCGTAAAACCAGCAATGACACAAAGTGACGACGACGGGGACGCAAGGGGTTGCGGGACCGGTACATTTCAGAGGCGGTATCGTACCGAATATGATTCATTAGTATGGCGGTACTATACTAATACCGGTATACCGTAAAAGCCTGTTGTGTAGTCGACTTGGCAAGGCAGTACGACTATACCCGTAACAATGCAAAATTGAATAGGAGATCTCACGTATGTCTTAATGATATTACATTCCGTAACCTGTATAATAACCAAGCTGTAGCGACATTGATATTATAAGAACGTACACTGAAGAACTCTTTTACCAGCGTAGGAACACACCGCAGGGTTTCCCACACATTCATTTATTTGAAGCGGCCCGCCACGAAAGAATTAAGGCCGCTACAAATACAAATTAAAAATTAAAAAAATTAAAAAATAATATTTTTATTTATTTATTTTTTTTCCGCTTTTGACTCGCTCGACCGCTCATAAAAGCAATGGGACTCTGTCTGTGAATGGAGCTTGTAGTTACATATTATAAAAATATGTAAATATTATATAAATATGTATATAAATATGTACATAAAGTGTTGTAATTATATTCCAACTCCGCATTCTTCTTGGTCATCGCCGCCACCGCTGCCTCGGCCCCCCACCGAGATGGATAACAGGGTATAATGTGTTTATCTGGTTATTATATAGTAAATTGTTAAACTGTATAAGCTGTCTCCTCTCACTCTCTCTTAGATTAGATTCTTACATAAATATTGAATAATTCAAGTCATCCCCCAAAGGTAAAAATACAGTCCTTTACAGGTTCCCGTACAGACTTACTCGATGGAGAGTTGTCTGTTTGGTCAAGCTGGCCGGGGACGTTTTCAGTTGATTAGGATGAGCAAACCATTAATTCGGCATTGCTTGGCTCAAAGTTCCACATTTTCAACGAGACCAAGTCACACCGACCTCCCTCTCTCAGGCAGGTTCCGTATGCTCCAACGTTTCTATAAGCAGCAGTTCATCCTCCGTATATTCAGCATCAAAAAGATGCGGTTATAATGCTCATTTGTACGAAAATTGTCATCTCCGTTGTCTGTTACCAAGTCTGCCATGATTAAAGCACGCTTGTGTTTGTTTGTAGAAGTTGGAACATACGTTTCTTGCCGGAAGTTGGAAGTGCGCAGCTATGGAAATGGAAAGTAAATATTGTACATATTGTTTTGAACGTGGCTGTTACTACATTATTTACTTGCAACGTGTATATAAATTGTTGATGGTGGTTTTGAAGTTGTTTTAGAGGTGTTTGAAGGCCACTACGGTGACTCCCATTAGTCATATTGATTGATTGATTGATGGATTGATTGATTGATTGATTGATATATTTTTATTTCAAATATGCAAAAAAAAAAAACAAGAGCAAGCATGATCCAATACAGTGCTACAGCCTTAACGGCTATTATAACAAAATGAAAACAATGGAGAATTAAAAAAAAGAAAAACAAATGAGCATTCGACTTTTTTTTTTTTTTTTTTTTTTTACATATTTGAAAAGGAGTGAAAAGAAGTATACACTTATTTAATCCCACCCCTTTTCTTTAAATCATGAATTACTCTGGGCTCAAACTTCCTTGTTCACTCTATGTACAAACGTATGTACAAACTTAATTAACTTGTATATACATAAATGATAAATATATACATACATATGCACACTACACACATACATAGCCACACCGTTACCACAAGTGCTCATGGAAATAGTATCATGAAAAAAACAGCAGTACCAGTGCCTCAATGGGCAGCCCCTAACTCTTTTATAACACAAGAAACCCAATATCAAGCCCTTCTTCATCTCTGTACCTCTGGAATGCCATGTACCTATACTTCTTTTTAAACTGTTTTATATTTGGACATTGCTTTAACTCCACATTCATTCCATTCCATAGTTTCACTCCACAGATTGAAATACAAAAACTTTTGATGGTCGTTCTACAACTAAGCATTTTGACATTAAAATTTCCCCTTAAATTATAATTCCCCTCTCGTGTGCTGAACAATTTTTGAATGCTTCCTGGGAGATTATTTATTTTGGCTTTATACATTATTTGTGCAGTTTGATACAAAATAATATCATTAAATTTAAATATTCTTGACTGTAAGAATAGTGAATGAGTATGGTCCAGATATCCAACCTTGTTAATGATGCGTACAGCTCTTTTCTGAAGTATAGTTATTGAGTTTAATGAGCTTTTATAATTATTCCCCCAGACTTCCACACAGTAGGTAAAATATGGTAAAACTAATCACTAACTTGAAAGCATTTTTTTAATCATCTTTAAAATCATAAAATCAAAAAAAAAAACATGTGTTTTTGTGTCTCAGAATGGTTGTGAAGGCTAAATTTCAAAAAAGTGTGTTGAACCTTTTAAGCTTGTGGGTACCTAATGAAGGGATCATCTGCTTTGTACATTGTCTGCCTTCTTCTCATCCTAGGGTCTCGTCAACTTCCGCAACAATGCTACAATTCTTTTTTTTTTTTTCAGCATATCTTTGTAAAATTTTAAAAGATGATTTATTTTCTTTTAAAGCAAGCACTAATGATGTTTTCTTTTGAACCCAGCTTGTTAGTAGCATGACAGCTGATTCAATTGCTCCCGTAAATGCAAGTAATACATTTCGCTAAAAAAAAGGAAAAATAATGACATGCTATAAATTAAACAAATTACTGTATCAGATTGTGTGCCTGTTTGGTGCTTCTTTCACAAGTGTCCCCAGTATAAATGGAATAGAATAGAAAGTGTGCATTCCCTGTCTATAATAATATGACTCATAAGACTACGCTATGGGGAAAAGGGAATCTATCATGTGCAAAATGTAAAATGACATAATGAACTTTGCCATTCTTTCTGTTGATTGGAAGACAGTGACAGTAATGGGGGGAATTTCCATAACAGATGCCACTTTATACACAGCAAAATTAATAGGACAACAAACACTGAGATGGATGTGTGCCATACGTCCAAGAAAAACAGCCAATAAATTGAAACTAACAGCTGGGCGTGTATATGCGAGGTGAAGGCCAGTTGACGCATTTAACACAGGTTTAACACAACAACAAACAGCCATTTACCATTGTAGGAACATTATTCAGTCTTGCACAGCATTTTTGCACTTTGTGATACTAAAAATGTTTGGAAAGTATTGTGAAGTGGTAGAACAATAGCAGTTATGCTCTTATTTCAGAAAAAATGGATGGAAAATGGCCAGTTCCAGCTCGTGGTGCCCAAGACCAGACTTAAGACCAGGGGAGACAGGGCCTTCTCTGAGGTCGGCCCTAAGCTCTGGAACACTCTGCCCCTCCATGTTGAAGTGAATTATATTTATATAGCGCTTTTCTCTAGTGACTCAAAGCGCTTTAAATAGTGAAACCCAATATCTAAGTTATATTTAAACCAGTGTGGGTGGCACTGAGAGCAGGTGGGTAAAGTGTCTTGCCCAAGGACACAACGGCAGTGACTAGGATGGCGGAAGCGGGAATCGAACCTGCAACCCTCAAGTTGCTGGCACGGCCACTCTACCAACCAAGCTATACCGTTCAAACTGCTTCCACAGTGGAGTGTTTTAAGTCTCGTCTTAAGACCCACTTTTATTCTTTGGCTTTTAACACTATGTGAGTTGTGTGGTCCTCTGTTCTCTGTTGTCCTCTGTGTTTTTTATACACTTTGATTTCTATTTTACTGTTTTAATTGATTTTACCCTTTAAAATAGTTTTTAATCATATTTGTTTTTATATTGTTTTTATTGGTTTTATATTTATTTATTTTTTGTTTTTATTCAGTCATTGGTGGAGCGTAATATATATATATATATATATATATATATATATATATATATATATATATATATTCTTTTTTTATTTTATTTTATTTATTTATTTATTATTATTTTATTTTTTTTACAATTGTTTTTAACATGGCTGTGCAGCACTTTGGAAACGTTATTGTTGTTTAAATGTGCTATATGAATAAAGTCGATTGGATTGGATTGGAAAATGGCCAGATCGAATAAAACCATGTTATGTACTAACTTTGCAACCTCAACTACACTAAACTACATTCATAACTATTCAAACTAAGGTTAATTGTGGGATATCGATGTTATTGACCACAACAGTCACGGCTTCAGTTTTATTGATACAATTTAATTACAGACACTAGGTTATAATAAGGTAATGCAGTGTCAGTTAAAGTGAGTAATTAAAATCCATCCATTTAGTACCGCTTATTCCCTTTGGGGTCGCGGGGGGCGCCGGTCCCTATCTCAGCTACAATCGGGCAGAAGGCGGGATACACTCTGGACAAGTCGCCACCTCATTGCAGGGCCAACACAGATAGACAGTCAACATTCACACTCACATTCACACACTAGGGACCATTAAGTGTTGCCAATCAACCTATCCCCAGGTGCATGTCTTTGGAGGAGGGAGGAAGCCAGAGTACCCGGAGGGAACCCATGCATTCACGGGGAGGACATGCAAACTCCACACAGAAAGATTCCGAGCCCGGGATTGAACCCAGGACTACTCAGGACCTTTGTATTGTGAGGCAGACGCACTAACCCCTCTTCCACCGTGAAGCCCGAGTAATTAAAATATCAATCATATTCATAATATAAAATTTTAATTTGAACGATGCTTCCAGATATAATGTAGCCTTGCTGGGGAGCACTTCCCTGTTCCCATCATGCCTGGTTGTGCATACTAATGAGGTATAGCTGTTGGCTTAACGGTTTACTGTTTGTGAGTGCATTTGTTGCTCTAAGCTGCCTTTTTATGTCTTATCCCATTTCGTAATAGTCCCTCTGTGCGTTATGGCATCCATGGCACTATATGTGAAAGGCAGCCTTTTTAGACCAGTTGATCTGCCGTTTTTTTTCTTTTTCTTCTATGTCCCACTCTCCCTTGTGGAGGGGGTCCAGTCCGATCCGGTGGCCATGTACTGCTCGCCTGTATATCGGCTGGGGACATCTCTGCGCTGCTGATCCGCCTCCACTTGGGATGGTTTCCTGCTGGCTCCGCTGTGAACGGGACTCTCGCTGCTGTGTTGGATCCGCTTTGGACTGGACTCTCGCGACTGTGTTGGATCCATTATGGATTGAACTTTCACAGTATCATGTTGAACTTTCACAGTATTGTGTTAGACCTGCTCGACATCCATTGCTTTCCTCCTCTCCAAGGTTCTCATAGTCATCATTGTCACCGACGTCCCACTGGGTCATTATTGTCACCGATGTCCCACTGGGTGTGAGTTTTCCTTGCCCTTATGTGGGCCTACCGAGGATGTCGTAGTGGTTTGTGCAGCCCTTTGAGACACTAGTGATTTAGGGCTATATAAGTAAAAACTGATTGATTGATTGATTGATTTCCCATTCATTGTAGAGCTCCTGGTAAGTCCATCCCTCCATTTTCTACCGCTTGTCCAATTAATGTTGTAGTATTCTAAATAAATAAATACATTGACAGAAAAAGTTACAGTCTGTGTTTTTGGTGTTTTACTTTGTAACCGGGTTTGGTTGGAACAATGATCAGCAGTTGCAGCCACTTAATAATTCATACTTTACTATTTTACATCTTGACTATAGCAGGATGGCATCAGCTTGAGTTGGGGGGAAAGACAGATTCGTTGATGCTTTCGAAGTAAATCTGCCTTTTTTAACATTGATTTGGCATGTTTTAATGTTGATTTGGCCTGTTTTATACCATAAGACTGGTTTCCTCATCTTCCTGCACCGTAGCCATTGCGTTTGGTTGAATAGTGATTTACAGTTCACCTCAAAGTGGATTCCAGGGACTCTCTGGGTCTCTTTAGCTTGGTCTAAATTGAACTTTTTAAAGTATGTAACTCTGACGGTTTTGGTCCATTTAGTTCCATTTGTACACTCCCGGAGTTAAGAATATACTTTGGAATTAACATTTTCGAGAAACACTGCTTTACAGGGGTCTTAATTCATATGTACTAGTCTGTAACTCTGACACACACACGCGAGCGCGCACACACACACTAACACGGACCCACATAGAGAGTATTGTCTCTTTTTCAAGTGAGAACTGGCCAAGAGAAAAGGCAAATAAATGTTACACAGCTTTCCAAAAAATACAGGACAATGATAGACTTATAACAGCCGTAAAACCGTACATATTAAGTAAGAAACTCAAGGAGAAATAGAGAAGGAATATTGAACCAAATTTGGTTATTATCTTTCTTTAGCAAGCAGAAGAGCATTGAGTTGGGTTTAAATATCAGCGCTGCTAAGATAGTTTGAGACGCCAAGACCCGCCTCCCTCTTCTTCTTCTTCTTTCTTTTAATGTAGGTCGGTAAGCAACTTAGTGGTGTGCAACCTTAAAATATTCTCCACTGCAACTGTATACTAACATTCTCTTTCACCAGCTTCTATTCTTCTCTTATTATTTCCCTATTTCTATCGTATTTCATACGCTGCATTAATACATGTTCTACATTTTGTTTTTGATTACAATAATCACACAGCCTGGTTATGTGTCCCTGTTAATTTCAGCAAACTATTGAGATATGATTGTCATAACCTCATTCTAATAATGATATCTCCCTCCTTCCTATTTATATTGCTTCCTCTTATTATTCCTACACTCCTCTGAACTTTGTAACACTGCCTACCTTTTGTTTCTTTATTCCAACTATTTTTTTAATTTAGTTCTATCTTAACTATACTTTTCACTTCTGCTTTACTGTGATTACTTTCTATGGTTGTTTCTGTTTTAGTTATTGCTTGCTTTGCATACTTATTTGCTAGTTTGTTAACCACAACTCCTACATAAGCAGGTACCCAGAGAGATGTTATCACTATTCCAGCTTTATTTTTCCTAAAAATGTAATGGACTATTTCATATATTAAATCCTATGTTGTTTCAGAAGCTGTTTTCTATGCTGATTAATGCACTGCTGCAGTTCGAGCACACAACTTTACTTGCTTTATTTTTGTCTGTCCAATTATTTGCCATGTAAATTGTTATCAATTACCCCGTAAAAACGATAACTTGCCTCTATTTATTTTTTTCAAAACTATGTTTTCTTGTGGAGTAATTGCTAAGTCTTTTACTTTATTATATTAGTTTAGATGCATCTGTATATTTTTTTTACATATTCTGAATACTTCTCCTAGATGCATTTTTTTATTTGATAATAATCTAAGCTTATATTATTTAATAAGTGCATATCCACGTCTGGGATGTCGTACATCCGCAAACCCCACAAGAATTGGTATATTATCATTAATTTGATCTTTTTTTTTTTACATACATTATACCCTGTTATCCATCTAAAACTCTTAATCTTTTTCTTTTCTTTTTCTAGGCAACAAATGGCTGGCCAAAATGCAGACGGTGCTTCTGATTGGTTTATATTGTGAGGTGCCCTAAATGTTTGGTTAAATTTTGGCTCAAGGGACTGATGAGATTGGTAAACTTGGTCAGTCACGGCAAACCGCAAGGGCCAAAGTTTATTACCATGAAAAAAATAAATATAGAGTAGTGAAAGGTGAATTATAAGAGTGAGATACGTCAAGTGTGGAGTGCGGCGTGAGAAAGGGTTAAAATGCATGACTGCCACAGTCAAAGTGTGAGGATTGGCAGCTCTGTAAACAACATAATAATTAAAGATGAATAGACAATCAAAATATAATCGAATCAGAGCCTCTGAATCGTAAGATTCCTACCTCTAGTGTCAGAGTATTTTCAAGTCTTTGCTCGAGCCAGCTTTATATTTCCTTATTTTTCCATGTTTTTACTTTTTTAAGTGTTTGTCGTCACAATATTTAGTAAGCTGCTTATTGCTTAATCATTATACCAATTTTGCCATTCTGTCATTGGTTCAAGGCTTGTTTGTTTATACTATGTTTTTTTTTTCATTTTATTTTTATTGACATCCAGCATCAGACATTTCTATCCATTAAATCATATTCACATACATCATATAGCTGTTGTCTGCCCTAAACGTCAAAATATTTTTTTTGTTTATATACCCATCATACCACCCACCCCCCCCAAAAAAAAGAAAAAGAAACAAACAAAGTACTATCTACAATTATGTCAGGTTCATCCCTGACAGTTTGGTTAGGTTTTAGTTTTTCCTCTGTGTCTTTGTTTCCTGTCAGCGCTTTTATTGTGGTTATTTCCTGTTTTTCTCCCTGAGCGCTGTTTCCCCTCAGCTGTGGCTGATTGGCACCTGGCCACACCTGGTTTCAATCAGCCGGCTGCAATTTAAAACCTGCTTTGTCCTCCAGTCAGTGCTGGATTATTTGTCACCACTACCTGTCAATGTCAGTAATGCTCGTCATAGAACCTGTAGCTGTTTTGCAGCGTGCTGTCTTTTGTTGCTAGTTCCTTTTTGCTGGATTCTGGTTCCCGTTTTCCAGTTTGGCTGTTCCTACTTCCTGGTTTGTGTTTTTCCATGGTTTTAATATAAAATACTAGAACAAAACCAAACAAAGGGTACAAACACAAAAGCGCGCACGAGGCGGATAACAAACTAAGGGAGATAGCATGGGAGCTAGAAAATAAAAGGAGCTTAACATGGAAGCTAGCAACAAACAAAAAGGGGCCTAACGTAGAAGCTAGCAGGTAGCGAACAGGCAAACAGAAGTCGTTACTTGTAGAACGAAAATAAAACGGAAGCAGGGAACAAAAGACGGTGAGCTACAAACAGATACCGAAAGATAGCTTACCGCTACGCTGCAATGACATGAAACGATACGACAGGAGTGACAATACACAAGCGACATCGACAAGACAACAATCCAGCACTGACTGGATGGGAAGACAAGTATAAATAGGAGCGGACTGATTGACACCAGGTGTGGTCAGGTGCCAATCAGAGACAGACGAAGGGAAAAAACGCTCAGGGAGAAACACAGGAAACAGACAAAATAAGAGCGCTGACAGGAAATACTACACATACAGAGGAAACCAAGACAAATGCAGAGGAAAAAACTAAAACACAAACAAAAGGGAAAGGCGAAAGCCTGACAGCTTCAAAGTTGGGCTCTCCTGGGATATCCATTTCCTAGTGATGGTCTTTTTACAAGCCAACAGTAGGATATTCATTAAGTATTTATCTTTCTTCAGCCAATCCTGAGGTGCAAGTCCAAAAAAAAAAGTTTTACTTTCAAGGGGTATTTCTCGTTTGAAAATATCCTGTATAGATTGGTGTATCTCTTTCCAATAGTCCTTTATGGTGGAGCAGTCCCAGGAAACATGGTAGTGGTTTGCGTTTGAATTCCCACAATTTCTCCAGCAGGCAGGTGAGTTATCATAGTGAGACTTCTGAGAAGGTGTAATAAAAAATCTGATCAAACTTTTCCAGCCAAACTCCCTCTACTTGGGTGAGCTGGTCATTGATATTTCCATACTATTGTCCATTCTTCCTCCGATATAGTTATCCCTCCTTCCTTCTCCCATTTTGTGTTAATATGTGAAGTTGAGCATAATTTCATATTCAACAGACCCTTATACAAGCATGAAACAGTTTTATCAGTAATTTCTGAATTGTAGGCTTTTGTAAACAATTCAATCAAACATACTTGTCTTTGTAATACTTTTCACCTTCATATTAACAAAATGTCGCAACTGCAAATATCGATAGAAATCTTGGTTTTCTAATATATATGTCCTTTTAATAGTTTCAAAACCAAGCATTGTTTTATTTTCCATTACACTACATAGAGCTGTTGTACCCTAGATATCCAGTCCTTAAATCTTGAGTCTAATTTATTAGGTGCAAACTCTGTATCATAGGCACACCATTTAAGAACTGCAATATCAATCTCGAGTTTGTATTCTTTTATGATCATTTTCCACACTTTAAGGGTCCATTTCACCCATGGATTATCAATGTTATTCATGTGGGCGTGTAAATTGCTATCCACCAAGATTGCTTGTATGGGGATGGAGGGCATTTCTTCTTCAATAATTTTCCATTGAGCAACGTATGACGGGTTGCACCATCCTATCACAAATCTCATCTGGGCTGCAAAATAATAATATCGGAGGCAAGGTAAACCCCATCCTCCTTTTGTTTGACCAATTGTAAAGTTTTGAGACGAACTCTTGGCCTTTTACTTTGCCATACAAACCTTGATAGCATTTTGTCCCATTCATTGCATTGGTTTTGGTTAATCTCTATTGGCAGGGTTTGGAACAGATACAGCAGTCTTGGCAGTACATTCATTTAAATGGAATCAATTCTAGAACTAAGGCTAAAAAAAGGAATTAAGTTCCATATTGTTATGTCATCTTTTATTATTTATGTATGGGTAGATAATTTTATTCTGATAATTTTGTTAGATCTTTTGACAAATTAATTGCCAGATATTTAAAAGACTCTGTTTGCCATATCAGGGGGTAACTACTTCTGATTACCCCTGGTGGGTTATAATTATATGAGAGTAGATGGGTTTTACCTATATTAATTTTATATCCTGATAATTGACCATACATTTCAAATGATTGCATTAATATAGGAAGTTAGTATGTTGGGTTTCCAAGGTAGACCAAAATGTCGTCCGCATAGCAGGCCAATTTATACTCTCTTCCTTTAATCGTAATTCCTTTAATATCTTCGTTTTGTCTGATGGACTGAGCTAGTAGTTCCAGATATAATGCAAAGAGTAATGGTAACCATTCACATCCCTGTCTAGAGCCCCTTTCTAGGGTAAAACTGTTTGATAAGTATCCATTCACTTTAATCCTAGCAGTAGGATTGTTATATAGTGCCTGTATAGTTTTAATGATTGTATCCGAAAGCCACATTTGTATAGAACTCTGTAAAGAAAATTCTAATTGACCGAATCGAAGGCCTTTTCAGCATCCACACTTATAACAACTGCTTTGATGTTTTTTCTTTGTATATGATACATAATATGTAATGTCTTTCTTATATTGTCTTGTGTTTGGCATTGATGTATAAAACCTGTTTGATCATTATGTAGTAATATCCATCCCATCCATTTTCTACAGCTTATAATATAGGTCAGAAATCTTCTAATCGTTTGGCCATAATAGAAGTAAATAGTTTATAATCTACATTGAGAACCGATATCGGCCTGTAAGATCCACATTCGATTCTATTTTGGTTTAGTTTTTATCCCTTTTGTTCTTGGATCCCTGATTTTATGAATTGTGTTTTCCGCTATTTTTTTATTTTTTTTAGTTTCCAGGCCAATAATTTCATAGATTTAGAGCCACTTTCATAGTGTCTCTGTTTCAAAAACATTAGATTACAAATATTATGTTTTTTTTTTCCCACTCTAAATGCCAGTTTTTTGTTCTTGACACTATGGATTTTTGCTTTTATAAAACGCGATTTTGGTTTTACTTAATCCTTTGCCTTTAACTTCCACACAACCGTAACACAGAACACAGAACACAGAACACAGACAGCTGAATGTTCATGCATTTTACCCTAACCCAATTTATTGTGACGATTTTTAAGAACAAAACAATGAAAACAAAACCTACTTCAGTATGACACAACCACTCCCACTCGTGGGCGCTGTCCAGTAGACTTGTATCCTGGTGCGTCTGCGAGGTGTGCTCTCTGTCACAGCAGGGGCACAGTTGGTCATGAACTGTGTATCCTCGTCATCAATGATCTGAAAAAGTATAAGAAAACATTTTCAAGCACATTCGACAATACCGCAATAATAATAACCGTGATCATTTTGGTCACGAGAACCGTAATAAGACATTTTTATATCGCTACATTTCTACTCTAGAAAATACTGTGTAGGGGAGCCCAGATCTTACAGTAATTCTGTAAATTTGTATACCACAATTTGAGAGATAGTGCTCTCTGGTGATGAGATAGATATGCATTGGGTTAAACACAGAAAATACACACATCTTCCCTAATATATTGGCACAACTCTATCAGCAGCTCTATCCAAATACTTTCTGAAGTGAAACAAATCAAACATAGACAACAAAGTCTCTTATGGCTTCTTAGGTCTATGACAGAAAATAACTCAAATAAATCAAAACGGAGTCATAGATTGATGATTATGAACGATGTATTTTTTTCTCCCTTTAATTAGGACCATTTTCTGCTTCTATTCTTCTGTTTTAATAAAGACGGATACTTGCAGTTAAGTGTACAGGGTGGAAGAGAACTTTGTGTGGTCCTGTGTATTCAAGATGTGTCTGCTCGTTGAAGCTGGTTAAAGTATGTATATACACACACACACACACACAAACACACACACACACACACGAATGTAACAGAGTAACCCATGACCTTCAACTCCCTTGGTTTGAGATCCGGTCCAGATCCGTTTCTGGTCTCTTCTTTGTAATTTTCCTGTTCTCACCACCTAAACACACACTCACACATCCTTCTCTGTAACACACAAGCACCTAACCGCATGCAAATTCACAATGCACAAAGTCTGGAAACACACAATCAGCCAAACACAAGTACGGTGCTGGATTTCTGCAACGAACCCCCCACCCCATGCCTTTTTATTCAATCATTTTGATGTTAAGCCTGAAGCTCTGTCAATCAAAAGCAGACACAAACAAGTGGCTAAAAGGCATTGGTCGAGAGAGACAAAGCAAGCTGAGGAGCGTGAGAAGAGACAAGGAAGGCAGGCAGCAAAGGAGAGAGAAAATCAAAAGAAGAGAAAGGCTGAGAATCAAGTAGAAATACAAAAGAAAGTGTCGTGTGAGAATGAGGAATGTGATGTGTTTACAAGAAAACCGATTTTTTTATCCGAATAGTGTTGACTTTATGTAATTTTATTGGCAACTTAATAACAACAAGATGTATTTCTATTTCAACAGATAGTAGTGTTTGCTACCAGTCCACTTTGATGGAAAAAAAAAAATGTTTTTCACAAAATCCGCTTTGAAACCAGGTATAAATCTATAAGACAGAAACAGACTGATAGATTTGACATTTGCGAACAAATCAAGTTTTCGCCGCAGTTCTTTTCAGTGACCGATGAGAATCGATTCCCAGTTGCAAGCTGTTTGTTTGCGAGCCGTTTTTTATGCACATGCAGATACAGCTTTGACAGTTGCCCAAAGTGTAAGTGCGTGCCCTGCGACGTTCGAATGGACAAAAAAAAAAGTCAGAGTCAAAGGAAACAACCTAGCATTTGGATTCACTTTTCTGGTTCATTGCTCTGATATGGATATGTAAAGTAGTAAATACACACCAGGTAGGGTATACAATGTTGTATTCACATTTCTATCATGTCTTAATTTTGATTGTAGTTGTATCTATATGTATATATATATATAAAAATATATTTATATATATATATATGTATGTATATATAGCAACCTCCACTACTTAAAAATGTTTATAAAAAAGGATTCAAGCAAATACAGCAGATTACATAGCATGTAGCATGTAGTGCTGCATAACCTGCCTCTCTAAAAGCCGTGTCAAGTGACTTCGACCTTGAAACCTCATTGGCCGGTCCTGAGACAGTGTCAATTGCTTCAGTTGTAATTTACCGGATGTGAGTGGTAAGTTTTGAAGCAAAAAATATTTTTGCACACAATTTTTCTGCACTAAATTTTAACAAATATAGTTTTTATAAGCACATATTTTGCACATTTTCAGCAGAATCCATGGGGATCCCAAGCCATTAACGGTTACCCGGGAGACATAGTCTCTCTAACGTGTCCTGGGTCTTCCTCGTGGCCACCTACCCGTCGGACATACCCTTAACACCTCCCCAAGGAGGCGTCCAGGGGGCATCCTGACCAGATGCCCAAATCACCTGATCTGGCTCCTCTTGATGTGGATGATCAGCTGTTTTACTTTGAGTTTCTCACGGATGACAGAGCTTCTCATCTTATTTTAAGGGAGAGCCCTGCCACCCGGCGGAGGAAACTCATTTCGGCCGCTTGCATCTGTGATCTTGTCCTTTCGGTCATGACCCAAAGCTCTTGGCCATAAGTGAGGATAGGAACGTAAATTGACTGGTATATTGAGAGCTTTGCCTTCCGGCTCAGCTCCTTCTTCACCACAAAGAATCATTGCAGATGCTCCACGGACCCGCCTGTCCATCTCACGATCCATTTTCCCCTCACTTGTGAACAAGACCCTGGGGTACTTGAACTCCTCCACTTGGGGCTCTGATCTTTTCCCTGACCTAAAGATAGCATTCCACCCTTTTCCAGGCGAGTACCATAAACTCAGACTTGGGAGTTCTGGTTCTCATCCGAGTCGCATCACACTTGGCTGTGAACTGATCCAGTGAGAGCCAGATGAAGCCTGTAGGACCATATCATCTGCAAAAAGTAGAGACCTAATCCTGAAGCCACCAGAACGGATCCCCTTAACCCCTAACCACCCATAAATGTTATAAACAGAATCGGAGACAAAGAAGTGCAACCCTTACTGGAAATGAATGTGATTTACTGCCGGCAATGCGGACCAAGCTCTGACACGATCATACAGGGAGCGGACCGCCACAATAAGGCGGTCCGGTACCTTATACTCTCTGTGCACACCCACAAGACTTCCCAAGGGACACGGCTGAATGCCTTTTTCAAGTCCACAAAGCACATATAGACTGGTTGGGCAAACTCCCATGCACCCTCAAAGATATTGCTGAGAGTGTAGTGCTGGACCACAGTTCCAGGATTAAGATCTAGGACGAAAACCACACTGCTCATCCTGAATACGAGGTTCGGCTATCGGGCATAGCCTATTCTCCAGTACCCCTGAATAGACTTTTCCGGGAAGGCTGAAGAGTGTGATCCCACGATAGTTGGAACACACCCTGCGGTTCCCTTTCTTAAAGAGAAGAACCACCATCCCGGTCTGCCAATCCAGAGGCACCGCCCCCGATGTCCACGAAACTTCTGTCCAGTCATCACACTAGATTGACCATGGTTATGGTAAGCTAGCAAGATGCAGGGAAACAAGGACAGGGGTTCCACTGATTCTGCATAAAGTGAGTTTTTTTTGCCGTTATGATACTGTAGTGGTTGGTGTGATACGCATAAACTGCAAAATCCTCCCTCCTTTATTAATATTACATTATTATGTCACTGTTACAACATCATTTCAGGGTTTAAATTCAACTATTTGAAGTATCTACTACACATACATTGCCATAAATTGGGTTAGATTGTATAAAATAAGATAATTAGTGTTTAAGACTGATCATGAACTCTCTATACAGTCCAGATGTGTCACATAACCAGAAAAAAAATTCCCTTGCTTTTAGAACTTGGAATATACAACTGGCCTGTAAAAGAAGTTTGCCATAAAGATAGGTGTGTTCCAAACACCAAAGACAAGTCACTGATGTTCCTGTCCGAATTAGCTGGTCAGCCCTTTTCATCCAGATACGTGTTGGGAAATATGTGTGACAGATTAGAGCTCAGACAGAAAAAAGAGATACAGGATGAGAAAGGACGAGAGAAGCTGTGGGAGACTGGCAAAGGAACGTTTGTTTACACTGCAGAGGCTGCGGCATGTCTGTGTGTGTGTCCACGGTTCGTCTATCTCAATCTCTCTCCCTCAGTCTCTCGCTCTGTTGAGATGGTAAACACAGGAGCTACGGAGTGTCTGCACAAGTAAACGCAGACCTTGTTCAAACACCAAAGCAAACACACATACACAAATCCACACACACACTCACACACACACACACACACACACACACACACACACACACACAAAGAGCCAAAGCTTGAGGCAAAGCAAGATGTGAACACATCCGAGATCCCAGGAGAATACCGATAATAAGAACGATATGAGTGTGTAAGTGTGTGTTGTGTGTGTTAGTGGATGTAAAAATGTTTAAAATACAATATAATGCAATAATACATGGTTATAGTTGAATACACACACAAAAAAAACTGGAGGCTTAGATTTTGAGGTGAAACTTTCCAGAGCAAAGCACAGGCAAGAGAGGCTGACAGATTGAAATGTCACGGCGACACTTAAGGATGAGTTGACTTTTAGAAATAACAAAGTCTCGATGAAGACCCTGGGGCACTGGCATTTTGCCTTGGGCTTTCCATCAATCAAAGTAGTACGTTTAATGCAGAATACCGGCAAGGAAATCAGGCCTTCGGTAGTACTGCATCACTTCACAATGAGTTTTGGAGTCCCCCAACCAAATCAATGTGTGAAAACTTTTTACAATTTTTGATAAAAACATTGCAATGATATGTGCATTGCGTTCATGCAGGTATAAAAAATTTTCATCGTTCCTCCTTTCTACCATTGCCAAAAGTCATTTAAATTCAGTATTTTATTACTCAAATTTAAGACAATAAAGTACATTGGAACTTTGACTTACAAACCCCTCATTACTCAAAGTCTTTGATTTGCGAACCACAAATGGAAGAGAAATATGCTTTGACGTAAAACCTTGTCTCAGTGTACAAACGTTTTGTCTACCCATTGTATGCCTGCAGCGCAACCATTTTCTAGCCGGCAGCACAGTCATTATGGGCGGACAAATCGCTCTCTGGTGCTCATTCAGACAGCAGAGCAATGTTGTTGTTAGCTACTGTGCTACTTGTTTTGCCTATAACGTGTTATCCTTTTTACAGCATTTCTTAAGCTTTGCTAGCTAAATATGTGTCAAAAGAAAGCAATGGACAAGCAATGTGTGGTTTGAAACATTTAAGAAGTATCCATAGTGTTGTTGACACGGTCTCCCCTCTTCAAAAACCAAATATGCTCATATATTGTGGATCTACTGTAATTTTAGAGTAAGGGTGTAACGGTACACAAAAATGTCGGTTCGGTACGTACCTCGGTTTAGAGGTCACGGTTCGGTTCATTTTCGGTACAGTAAGAAAACAACCAAATATACATTTTTTGGTTATTTATTTACCAAATTTGTAAACAATGGCTTTATCTTTTTAACATCGGGAACACTATAATAATTCTGCCCAGGTTAATCCACATTAAACTGCCTCAAGTTGTTGCTTTGATTAAATAAAATGACAAAACCTTTCTTCTACATATAAAAAGTGCAACATTAAACAGTTTCAAGTCAACTCATCATGCTTTATTTATTACAGCATTTGGGAAGCCTGTAGTTGACTTTTATTATGTAAATGTTATATTTTTGTCAACATGTGATAGCAGGCACCCTGCCATTCAAAACTAGGCTGCTATGTTACTAATGGTTCATGTAACTATAGCTGAAAAATAGTACAATTGCAATAGGAGAGACTATTCATCCCTGAAATCTATCGAGTTCATGTTAGTTCATGTAAAATAACAGACAGACAGGGCTTTGCTGCCCCCAACACACACACACACACAGGAAAATGAGCTAACGTAACGCTAAAAGCTAATTAGCCTTCACATCACCTCAAGCCAGAACTGTGAGCGAGCTGAACTGCAGTTTAAGTTTCTAGAATGTCAACGGGCTCATAGTGATGTTTGTAATAGTTGTGACTGGAAAGTGTTTTTTATAATTTGGGGAGTGTACGATGTCCGCTGCTAAACACATGTCTGATCGACAATAAAGCATTTACAACATGCGTTCTGAATACGCACTGCTGATTGGCTGTTACATCGCTCTGAATACGCACTGCTGATTGGCTTTGTATTTAACCAATCAGATGGTTGTGTGGGCGGAACAATGCTGGGTGCTCACTGCTCAGACAGGCAGGTTGTTAAGACTTTAGAATACAAACTCTTTCGATACACCCTCGTACCGAACCGAAACCCCCGTACCGAAACGGTTCAATACAAATACATGTACCGTTACACAATCCTATTTTAGAGTAATGTCTTTAATGATTATTTGTCAAAGAGGCCTGAGACCTCGGCATACCTCGCGAAAACAGGACCATGCTAAAAAAGAGAAGTTAACAGAAGAACTTGGGAAGAGAAGTGAAGTAAGAAAACTCACATTCCAAGGAGCACTTAAGAATCACGTGTTGTTTTATGTTGTAATTGCAGGTTACAAGTGAGAATATTTATTTTTGCAAAGTGCAAACAAAAAGCCCAAATGCTACAAATCCCCATCAGCTTTAATGTTGTACGTGCCTGGTGTGTTCCTATAAAAGTAATAATAATACTAATAATAATAATGGATTAGATTTTATAAAGTGCCATTTGAGACACCCAAAGCGCTTTAGAGTGAGACCTGCTTGTACTGTACTACATGGTGAGACATATTTGTTTAGTTTCTGCCTTAATCAGCCACAAGTTCCTCGTAATATCAATAGTTGATTAGTAATGATAAAAATGTGTAATTAAGAAAATATATTGTAAAGCCGCAGTCACTAGAGGGGAAAGAAGGAGATTAGCCTTGAAGTAAAGACATTACACATGGAGCAGCAAAAATAGCTATTCTGCTGCTCCTCAAGCAAGACCTGAAGAGCTAATAATCATGATCACTTTGCTGTGATGCCCTCTGTGTTTGGGTGGTGACATTACAAGCTGTACTTCTAACAACACTGCAGCTTTCCTTAGCTTTAAGTTTTGACCCGTGAAATATTTTTCATTGTTGGGATTTGTTATGAGGGAGAGGTTTAGATGCCACAAACCGCCAGACGTTTCGGTCTTTCACCCTTCTTGTTACACTGATGTAGGTGAGTTTATAATGACGTAATTGTTTATGAAAATAATGGCGAATCTTCGGTCAAGGAGCTTCCATGTCATGGGTGGAGGAATATTTTTATGTCGGCAGTATTGTTTGCAGAAATGTTTTGCATCATATTCCACACAAAAAACAGAACAAATTGCTGAAAGACATAAAAGCTACAATGACTTTGTAGTGTAATTTCAGACTTGATTGTTGGGCAAGCACTCCAGAGTCCTAAATATGTTTATATGAGCAATTAAAAAGTCTGTTTTTCAATAACCTGATGTCTGCTACTTAAGAACAGCTAGGGGGCAATTTTCCAAAAAAAAAAAAAAAATACTCATGGGTGAAGTAGCTTAAATAAGTGCACCAAAATCATTTTTAGACACTTACTGCTTAAGAAAATATACTCACAAATGTCACTGGAAAAATACATAGGTGGTAAGAATGGTGAACGTTTTAAGATTTGTTTAATAATTATATATAGCAACACTTTAGGTAAACTATTAAACCACAAAAGCCTCATAATGCAAAGAGTCACCCCACATCCAAAGTTTTTGGATTAATAATGTGTTTAATACTAAGATCAATGCAGGATGTTATTCACATGAACATTAAGAATCTAATCGATGCGTGTTTAATTAAGAACAGAGCAAATAACACGGTTTTTACTTGAAGATGATAAGTAAGCATACATTGTCCTTGTAAACGCTTGAAAATAAAACAGAGAGTTTCATGATTTAAACTTTAAAGAGGTCCCATTATGCAAAAAACACTTTTCTTACCTCTTGGCAGCTGTTTTTGTGTATTTGGGATCCCCATAAGTCTTGAAAATGTTAATTCAAATCATAGAAGGGTGGCATAGATATTAATAAAACACTTATTTCTTTTTTCAAATGAGTTGTTTGGAATTTGAGAAGATTGTGACGTATTTTGCCATAGTCATGTCAGCAGATATCTCCATACCTGGTAAAGGTATACCCCAAAACCTCTGCGTGAGTCCGCTATTTATATTTTCCCGAAATTATTTTTAGTCCAAACAAAAATATGTCCGAATCCGGTACTGTTTTGGCACCGGTACCATGTTACGGTACCTGGGTTGCGCGTGATGTCATGACCAGTTGCAGACTCAACGAGTTATTACTATGAGTGTAGCGATAAATTATATTACTGATAACCGCAATAAATTTCTCGACGGTTCGTATTACAGTTTCAAATTAAATTTTATTTTTGACCAAGCACAGCCTGTAGATAGATAGATAGATGGATGGATAGATAGATAGATAGATAGATAGATAGATAGATAGATAGATAGATAGATGGATGGATGGATGGATGGATGGATGGATGGATGGATGGATGGATGGATGGATGGATGGATGGATGGATGGATGGATGGATGGATGGATGGATGGATGGATGGATAGATAGATAGATAGATAGATAGATAGATAGATAGATAGATAGATAGATAGATAGATAGATAGATAGATAGATAGATAGATAGATAGATAGATAGATGGATAAAAGTTAAAGTACCAATGATTGTCACACACATACTAGATGTGGCGAAACTATTCTCTGGATTTGACCCTTGATCACCCCCTGGGAGGTGAGGGGAGCAGTGGGCAGCAGCGGTGCCGCGTCCAGGAATCAGTTATGGTGATTTAACCCCCAATTCCAACCCTTAATGCTGAGTGCCAAGCAGGGAGGTAATGGGTCCCATTTTTATAGTCTTTGGTATGACTCGGCCGGGATTTGAACTCACGACCTACCGATCTCAAGGCGGACACTCTAACCACTAGGCCACTTATTATATAGATAGATAGATATATGGATGGATGGATGGATGGATGGATGGATGGATGGATGGATGGATGGATGGATGGATGGATGGATGGATGGATGGATGGATAGATAGATAGATAGATAGATAGATAGATAGATAGATAGATAGATAGATAGATAGATAGATAGATAGATAGATAGATAGATAGATAGATAGATAGTAAGTACTTTATTTATTCCTTCAGGAGAGTTCCTTCAGAAAAATTAACATTTTCAGGACAATCCCATTCAAGTTCAGACAAACATTACAGGGAGACAGAACAGATTCGCTGACAGGTCTGCCGACTTCCGGCGCCCCTTACAAAAAAGGTGAGATACAGGTAAACAAGGGGGGAATGGGAGAAACAATAAAAGATTAAAATAAAATAAAATAAAAAAAATCGGTCTAGGCCTGGGCCTCTAGAGTGGGGGTCCAGATTGAGGCCAAGGGAAAAAAACAACAACTCATAGCCATAGTACACATGTAAGTGGGAAACATCAAACATCAAAGAAAACAAAGGACATGAAAGACATTACAGCAGCGGAGCTGATGCAACCAGCGACTTCTACATACAGCTATGAATACAAACTAAAAGAAACATATACACTGTGGTGGCCTCTGCGCTGTTCCACGCCACCGTCTGCTGGGGTGGAGAGAGTATGGCAAGAGACAGGAGCAGACCCAACAAAGCAACCAAGAGCGCCGACTCCACTTTCGGCCGCCAACCAACTCTCGGCCAGTGTCCAGTCCGCATGGATGAGCGAGGATATGTCCAAGAAGACTGAGGTGTTCGATACCTGCTTATTCAGCCAAGACACTGTGAAGCTTGTCCGTTCCGGCGCTCAGTGCCAGCTCCGCAGCCCTGTCTCTTCATCCGCATCTCCTCCAGTCCCTCCAAACCGACTTCGGTGTGGCAGAGACCCAGCAGCTGGTCTCCATGGCCGAAAGGCTCCCGGGAGGCGGATCCAGAAGTCCACAAAAAGCACCGCAGAGGTCACAAAAGTGCCACCACTTGTCACATAGTCCCAAAGGGTCCCGGACCAAAAGGGGAAAAAAAAAAAAATATATATATATATATATATATATAATAACACATGAAAACAAGAGGGAAACACAAAAGGATGAGACAAGATCACAGAACTTCTGCCAACAGCAGCCACTACCGCGGCGCCATCTTGGAAAAAAAACTACTGTAGGTTGTATGTAGACACGTGACTTTTGAACAAAGTTTTCTGCCACCAAACCAATAAAGGCTACTGTGTAGGAAACAGAGAGAGAACTATCTGAGTACACGAGGCGCATACATATTTCCATTCAAAGCAGGTACGAGCAAAAAATCTAAATATGCAACAGAATCTATCCCCTCCTCTCTGAGCTGCAACCTTATCGTGGTAGAGGAGTTTGCGTGTCCCAATGATCCTAGGAGCTATGTTGTCCGGGGGCATAAAGCCCCCTGGTAGGGTCTCCCAAGGCAAACAGGTTCTAGGTGAGGGATCAGACAAAGAGCAGCTCGAAGACCTTTATGAAGAAGAAACATCATGGACCCAGATTTCCCTCGCCCGGACGCGGGTCACCGGGGCCCCCCTCTGGAGCCAGGCCCGGAGGTGGGGCACGATGGCGAGCGCCTGTTCCAATGGGGCCCGGCCGGGCACAGCCCGAAGAGGCAACGTGGGTCACCCCTCCAATGGGCTCACCACCCATAGCAGGGGCCATAGAGGTCGGGTGCATTGTGAGCTGGGCTACAGCCGAAGGCAGGGCACTTGGCGGTCCGATCCTCGGCTACAGAAGCTAGCTCTTGGGACGTGGAACGTCACGTCACTGGGGGGGAAAGAGCCTGAGCTAGTGCGCGAAGTCGAGAAATTCCGGCTGGATATAGTCGGACTCACTTCGACGCACAGCAAGGGCTCTGGAACCACTTCTCTCGAGAGGGATTGGACCCTCTTCCACTCTGGCGTTGCCGGCAGTGAGAGGCGACGGGCTGGGGTGGCAATTCTTGTTTCCCCCCGGCTCAAAGCCTGTACGTTGGAGTTCAACCCGGTGGACGAAAGGGTAGCCTCCCTCCGCCTTCGGGTGGGGGGACGGGTCCTGACTGTTGTTTTTGCTTATGCACCAAACAGCAGTTCAGAGTACCCACCCTTTTTGGGAACGCTCGAGGGAGTACTGGAAAGTGCTCCCCCGGGTGATTCCCTTGTCCTACTGGGAGACTTCAACGCTCACGTTGGCAACGACAGTGAAACCTGGAGAGGCGTGATTGGGAAGAATGGCCGCCCGGATCTGAACCCGAGTGGTGTTTTGTTATTGGACTTTTGTGCTCGTCACAGTTTGTCCATAACAAACACCATGTTCAAACATAAGGGTGTCCATATGTGCACTTGGCACCAGGACACCCTAGGCCGCAGTTCCATGATCGACTTTGTAGTTGTGTCATCGGATTTGCGGCCTCATGTTATGGACACTCGGGTGAAGAGAGGGGCGGAGCTTTCTACCGATCACCACCTGGTGGTGAGTTGGCTGCGATGGTGGGGGAGGATGCCGGACAGACCTGGGAGGCCCAAACGCATTGTGAGGGTCTGCTGGGAACGTCTGGCAGAGTCTCCTGTCAGACAAAGTTTCAATTCCCACCTCCGGAAGAACTTTGAACATGTCACGAGGGAGGTGCTGGACATTGAGTCCGAGTGGACCATGTTCCGCACCTCTATTGTCAAGGCGGCAGATCGGAGCTGTGGCCGCAAGGTAGTTGGTGCCTGTCGGGGCGGCAATCCTAAAACCCCTTGGTGGACACCAGCGGTGAGGGATGCCGTCAAGCTGAAGAAGAAGTCCTATCGGGTCCTTTTGGCTTATAGGACTCCGGAGGCAGTGGACAGGTACCGACAGGCCAAGCGGTGTGCAGCTTCAGCGGTCGGGGAGGCAAAAACTCGGACATGGGAAGAGTTCGGGGAAGCCATGGAAAACGACTTCCGGACGGCTTCGAAGCGATTCTGGACCACCGTCCGCCGCCTCAGGAAGGGGAAGCAGTGCACTATCAACACCGTGTATGGTGCAGATGTTGTTCTGCTGACCTCGACTGCGGATGTTGTGGATAAGTGGAAGGAATACTTCGAAGACCTCCTCAATCCCACCAACACGTCTTCCTATGAGGAAGCAGTGCCTGAGGAATCTGTGGTGGACTCTCCTATTTCTGGGGCTGAGGTCGCTGAGGTAGTTAAAAAGCTCCTCGGTGGCAAGGCCCCAGGGGTGGACGAGATCCGCCCGGAGTTCCTTAAGGCTCTGGATGCTGTGGGGCTGTCTTGGTTGACAAGACTTTGCAGCATCGCGTGGACATCGGGGGCGGTACCTCTGGATTGGCAGACCGGGGTGGTGGTTCCTCTCTTTAAGAAGGGGGACCGGAGGGTGTGTTCCAACTATCGTGGGATCACACTCCTCAGCCTTCCCGGTAAGGTTTATTCAGGTGTACTGGAGAGGAGGCTACGTCAGATAGTCGAACCTCGGATTCAGGAGGAACAGTGTGGTTTTCGTCCTGGTCGTGGAACTGTGGACCAGCTCTATACTCTCGGCAGGGTTCTTGAGGGTGCATGGGAGTTTGCCCAACCAGTCTACATGTGCTTTGTGGACTTGGAGAAGGCATTCGACCGTGTCCCTCGGGAAGTCCTGTGGGGAGTGCTCAGAGAGTATGGGGTATCGGACTGTCTTATTGTGGCGGTCCGTTCCCTGTACGACCAGTGCCAGAGCTTGGTCCGCATTGCCGGCAGTAGGTCGAACACATTTCCAGTGAGGGTTGGACTCCGCCAAGGCTGTCCTTTGTCACCGATTCTGTTCATAACTTTTATGGACAGAATTTCTAGGCGCAGTCAAGGCGTTGAGGGGTTCCGGTTTGGTAACCGCAGGATTAGGTCTCTGCTTTTTGCAGATGATGTGGTCCTGATGGCTTCATCTGACCGGGATCTTCAGCTCTCGCTGGATCGGTTCGCAGCCGAGTGTGAAGCGACCGGAATGAGAATCAGCACCTCCAAGTCCGAGTCCATGGTTCTCGCCCGGAAAAGGGTGGAGTGCCATCTCCGGGTTGGGGAGGAGACCCTGCCCCAAGTGGAGGAGTTCAAGTACCTAGGAGTCTTGTTCACGAGTGAGGGAAGAGTGGATCGTGAGATCGACAGGCGGATCGGTGCGGCGTCTTCAGTAATGCGGACGTTGTACCGGTCCGTTGTGGTGAAGAAGGAGCTGAGCCGGAAGGCAAAGCTCTCAATTTACCGGTCGATCTACGTTCCCATCCTCACCTATGGTCATGAGCTTTGGGTCATGACCGAAAGGATAAGATCACGGGTACAAGCGGCCGAAATGAGTTTCATCCGCCGTGTGGCGGGGCTCTCCCTTAGAGATAGGGTGAGAAGCTCTGCCATCCGGGAGGAACTCAAAGTAAAGCCGCTGCTCCTTCACATCGAGAGGAGCCAGATGAGGTGGTTCGGGCATCTGGTCAGGATGCCACCCGAACGCCTCCCTGGGGAGGTGTTTAGGGCACGTCCAACCGGTAGGAGGCCACGGGGAAGACCCAGGACACGTTGGGAAGACTATGTCTCCCGGCTGGCCTGGGAACGCCTCGGGATCCCCCGGGAAGAGCTAGACGAAGTGGCTGGGGAGAGGGAAGTCTGGGTTTCCCTGCTTAGGCTGTTGCCCCCGCGACCCGACCTCGGATAAGCGGAAGATGATGGATGGATGATGGAGAATCTATCCCTATACGTTATCAAAAAAAAAGATTTGTCAAGTGTGCGTTCCCACGAATCCCAGACATGTCAACTATCTGGTGCTCCAGACATCATTCTACACAACAACTTGGAAAAGCACAGAGGTCTACAACTTCTTTGTGTGTGGCTGGTTTAAGAAAATTGGTAAAAAGACTCTCCCAGATAAATCATGCATCGTTTTTGCTCAGGTAAGGTTGCATTTCATGGTATTACTTTGTGTCTGCAACCATGTTTGAAACTGCCTAATTGTTTTTGCACAACCCATTTAAGAGTTGGGTGTTTTCCCCCTGGCTTTATTAAAATAAAACTATAGATGTCAACATTGTGTACGTCCTGAAATATTGATACATGATTGCTTCCTTTGGTAACAGCTTATCTTATTTAGGTTTTGCTCTAATTTTTATTTAGACTCGCCGAGTTGGTGGTTTACGTAACGCACGTAGCAAACATGCATTTTAAGAATTCCAAAACAAGTTTATATACAAATAATTTTAAGATATTACCTAAATATGAAATACGAAATGTTAAAAGTATATAAAACAAACCTTTAACAAAGTGATCACTGTAAACGTATGCGTTCTTCGACTGTTCTCCCTTGCACTGGAGTGCTTGCCACCATTCTCTTCTTCTTTCATATACTTTTGACATCTTTCACCCTATTTTATAACCTCTCAAAGAAATTTGAAAAAATGTTTATCCTTTTCGCAATTTGAACGGTTCTAACAGCCTAAATTAACACAATTATAGGGCATTTTTATTCGAGAAAGGCAAAGTGCTGGCCAGAACGCTATGGCAACAGACGCTCGCTGGCCCACCACTTCAAGCCTCACATAATAAATCAGCCAGGTGTGACGTCAGGTGAATACAACATATTTCTGAAAGCCCTGTGACTTCTGTTTAGCTTATGTAATTGGCTTGATCTGAGACTGTTACCTTACTTAAAACACTTTATATTGATTGGATTTGTTTATCCCAAGAAAAGCTACAACCCTTGATTAAATGCGCTAGATAATATATCGAAGCTGCTCATCTCCCCCCTTATCCAAACATGCTTCGTTTGAGACCCCTGAGCAATAACACATTGCTTCCCTAGATAAAGATAAACCATATCTCACTCTAATCTGAGGATGCCTGGGAAAAACACACAGGCAGACTCACAACCTAACCCAAACCTTTAATGTTTGTCATTTACATACAGTATATTAGTGTAAGGTTGCTCAGTTCCAATTGAATTAGAGCAGCGATGTCAAACATGCGGCCTGCGGGCCAAAGATGAGTTAGCTAAGTGTAAAATTGAGCTGCATTTTTAAATTAAAGAAACTGCTGTTCTAAATGTGTCCACTGGATGTCACAATACCAATTCTGTTGGGAAAGCAAATAGCTTATACCGGGGCGAGCAATACCAAGCAAAAGGTACACAGTAAAACGGGCTGCGACTCCTCCCCCTCGACACAACGTAAAACAATAAGGAGTAAAGTAAACAATACCCACTTAAAATGTTGTATGAGACACTGTACATTGATATAGTTATGTGAAAATGATTGTCTTCTGTGCAAATTTAAAAAAGTGAAGCGTGTGTGATTTACTGCAATCTGATGGTTAGCACTTAACAGTACTCCTCATCGTGGCACCCAAATTTCGATCTTGAGACCAAGACCACGCCTGAAATCTGGCCAACTGTACATCACCTTTGTAAGGGTAAAAAAAGGATACTCCCAAAGGAAGAAGCCCAAGAGTTTGGTCCCGGCCTGCCCTGTCCCCCACTACTGATTAGCAGTACTTAAAAAAGAGTAAAAAGTAAATAATGGGGGTTTAAAAGGAAACAAAATAGAAAAATATTACAAAAAGAATAAAAACAATGGGAATAACAAAATGCGGCTGCTAGACTTTTGACAAGAACAAGAAAGTTTGATCATATTACGCCTGTACTGGCTCACCTGCACTGGCTTCCTGTGCACTTAAGATGTGACTTTAAGGTTTTATTACTTACGTATAAAATACTACACGGTCTAGCTCCAGCCTATCTTGCCGATTGTATTGTACCGTATGTCCCGGCAAGAAATCTGCGTTCAAAAGACTCCGGCTTATTAGTGATTCCTAGAGCTCAAAAAAAGTCTGCGGGCTATAGAGCGTTTTCCGTTCGGGCTCCAGTACTCTGGAATGCCCTCCCGGTAACAGTTCGAGATGCTACCTCAGTAGAAGCATTTAAGTCTCATCTTAAAACTCATTTGTATACTCTAGCCTTTAAATAGACTTCCTTTTTAGACCAGTTGATCTGCCGCTTCTTTTCTTTCTCCTATGTCCCCCCCTCCCTTGTGGAGGGGGTCCGGTCCGATGACCATGGATGAAGTACTGACTGTCCAGAGTCGAGACCCAGGATGGACCGCTCGTCGGGACCCAGGATGGACCGCTCGCCTGTATCGGTTGGGGACATCTCTACGCTGCTGATCCGCTTCAGATGGTTTCCTGTGGACAGGACTCTCGCTGCTGTCTTGGAGCCACTATGGATTGAACTTTCACAGTATCATGTTGGACCCGCTCGACATCCATTGCTTTCGGTCCCCTAGAGGGGGGGGGTTGCCCACATCTGAGGTCCTCTCCAAGGTTTCTCATAGTCAGCATTGTCGCTGGCGTCCCACTGAATGTGAATTCTCCCTGCCCACTGGGTGTGAGTTTTCCTTGCCCTTTTGTGGGTTCTTCCGAGGATGTTGTAGTCGTAATGATTTGTGCAGTCCTTTGAGACATTTGTGATTTGGGGCTATATAAATAAACATTGATTGATTGATTGAATAACAATATAACAGTAAAATAAGAATATAACAAGACAAAGTAGGCAGTAGTGACCATGTTATGAAAACGTATTGCACTGTTAATGTTTTTAATCCCCTGTCATCCTTGTACTCCCCGCCCCCCGTCCCAGAGAGGAGTTGTACAGTCTAATGGCGTGTGGGACAAAGGAGTTCATGAGTCTATTAGTCCTGCACTTGGGATGAAGCAGTCTAGCACTGAACAGGCTCCTCTGGCTACTGATAACGCTATGCAGAGGGTGACTGGCATCATCCAGGATGCTCACTAGTTTGTCCAAAGTCCTCTTCTCTGCCACCGTCACCAGTGAGTCCAGTTTCATTCCGATTGTAGAACCGGCCCGCCTGATCAGTTTCTCAAGTCTGGAGCTGTCCTTCTTAGATGTACTGCCCCCCCAGCACACTACCATGTAGAACAGAACACTGGCAACCACAGACTGGTAGTACATCCACAGGAGTTTTCTACAAATGTTGAAGGAGTGCAGTCCCCTTAGGAAGTACAGCCTGCTCTGTCCTTTCTTGTACTGGTGGTCCGTGTTACCAGTCCAGTCCAGCTTATTGTCCACCCAAACCCCGAGGTACTTGAATGAGTCCATGGTCTGTACCTCAACTCCCTCGATCACAAAAGTTTGTGACCGTGGACTCGACCTCCCAAAGTCAATGACCAGCTCCTTGGTCTTTGACGGATTGAGCTGCAAGAGGTTCGTGTGGCACCACACAACAAAGTCCCTCACCAGGTTCCGAAACTCCTCCTCTCAGCCATCCCTGATGCACCCGACGATGGCTGTGTCATCCGCGTACTTCTGGATGTGACACAGCTCTGAGTTGTAGCAGAAGTCAGCGGTGTACAGGGTGAAGAGATAAGGGGCCAGCACCTAGCATTGGGACTAGTTCCACAGTAGTTTCTATCCTGTTTCTTACCTTATCTCATTGATCTCATCTCATACTGTATGTGTGCTTATGTGTGCGTACACATGAAAAACATAACAAATACATGAAAATAACAAGGAACAGAGTTGTACGTTTTAGAATTCACGGCCCTATGGAAAATGAACCAGCCGCCACTGATTATGATGCCTTCTCATTTTTGGCAAAGTATAAGACACTACTTTCTTAACAGTATAACTGTAATCAGGAATAAGTCTTCTAGTAACAATATTCAAATACTAACTGTGTTGGGTAAGACAGAATTTGCTGTTATTCTGAATCCAGTGAAACAGATTGGTGGGTTTAGCTGATGTGAAGACTTTCAGGTGTTTATATACGGTTATGCTTTAGTTGGCAGACACTTTTATCCAAAGCAACATACATGAAAAATACATTTAAAACAATCACTGTAAACATGATCATTTAAGGGAAGAATGTAATAGAAAATATTAATACAAAGTGTCAAGACAGAATAAACTCTCTGCTGTTGCAGCAACAGAAATACAGTCTATAAGCTATATAGATATCTAATGTATTCATACATTGTTTATGTAGGATATATGCATGTACATATAACCTAATCATATTGTTTCTTCAACTTAGAAATAGCTGACCGTTTTTTCCCCTTCTCTGGGATTATTATTCCCAGTTTTGATCTTGGACGTCTGGTTATTTATAGCATATAAGAATATTCTATTATTTTTAAGCAAACTATGAACACGCCAAAAAATGTGTCCTTTATCATAGTTACACGTATGACAAAAAAGCGTGTGAATATCAGTGGTATTCAGTGAGGTCAAATGAATTAAATGTGCTGACAGTTCATTGCTCCTGCCAAATGAATTGCCCTGAGTGGAGCGGATCAACACTCCAAGATGGCAGTAGCGCTCGATGCTGCGTCTACTTATAAGATGTCTATGGTTATAACGTTAGCAGTGAGTTTACAGCCTCACTGATTTAACTACACAGTAAATAAAAGTTATGTAACTCGGCCAATAAACGTTAGCTTACATTCAAAACTTACCCTTCTTTGTGCAACTTCAAATGTCGAACGAAGTTGGAAGTTGTTGTGTCACTGTCAGTAATCTTCGAACAAACCGCAGGCTTTGCATACGGCAATTCATTTTTTGTTGACCAAGTCATAGTTTTTATACCCGAACAAAACAATTTTTGGCATAGCTTTTCTTCACTGGCGTGTTGTTTGAGAGCTTTTTCGTTGGTTTTCCTGCAATTTGATTGGCTGAATGCTGTGTGACGAAAATAACGTGGTTGTAATTTGATTGGCTGTTGTTCTGACCGGTAGCGTGCACACTGTCATCGCACACGCTGACAGACACAGACAGATACGGAGCACTCCTGAATAACTTTTTCATCGTTGGGTTTTGGGGAAAGTAGCAAGTCATGTCAAGTCAAAAGGCTCAAGTTCAAGTCAAGTCACAAGTCATTGATATTGAAGTCTAAGTCGAGTCGCAAGTCTTTTTACATTTTGTCAAGTCGAGTCTAAAGTCATCAAATTCATGACTCGAGTCTGACTCGAGTCCAAGTCATGTGACTGGAGTCCACACCTCTGCTGATTAGCATGTAAGAGTAGGGCTGGGCGATAAATCGATATATAGAAAATGACTATATCGTGTTATTTGAGTATACATTCTCACGCAGTTGCTTTTAGCTGCTGGCATTACACTACAGGCTCTTCCCACTCATTGTGTCTCCTTCTCACAGAGACGTAAAACAAGCACACCTTCTTACATACGTCACATACTGTCACGTCATACGTCACATACGTATATGCCCTCGCGGAGCAGAGAGGTAGCAGCTTGGGTAACGCTAGCTGTGATGCTAACGGAACCGTGCGAGTGGTAATACGAGAGAAAGACGGTGCGAATCTGGTAACAAATGAAGTAAGATTTATTTCCCAAGAAAAGCTGCAGGGGGTCCATCGTCTGGCGGTGGTTTGGCTGTTACACTTTTATACAAAAAATGCACTTTAATCTAATGTTGTTTTGATATGTCATTTGAGTGACATCATGCACAAAAGTGAACTCATTGCTTGTTTTAAAATGTCTCTGACAATCTTGCACTTTCTGTTTTGGAAATGACATGAAAGTTTGTGCCACTGCTTAACAACAGTTTAATAAATACAGTTTTGGTCAATTGACTTAGTTGTGATGTCCTTTTCTGCATGAAAGTTTAAAATGAGGATATATTAATTCAGTATGAACAAGAATGTTTTAATGTAGACACATAGAATCATCATACTGCTGTGATTATATGCATTAAGTGTTAATTCAATGCTAAGGCAAAATATCGAATTATATATCGTGTATCGCGATATGGCCTGAAAATATCGAGATATTAAAAAAAGGCCATATCGCCCAACCCTATGTAAGAGCATCAAAACATTGGACAATCGGACATGCACACCCGAAAGCTGGGTGAATGCCAACCCAAGCCAACCCGCATAGACCTCTCTGCCCATCCAAAATCCTAACCTAATTTATAATGATAAAAGAAAATAAATGACTGATGAATAAGTAAACAGTTAACTGGAGATACTTTACATCAAAAAAATTGTCAACATTGTTTATATTTTTTTCTTTCTTTCCTTTTCCTTTTCTTATTTTTTCTTAAATTATGACATTCCATATAGCAGTAATAGCAAAGAATAACAATAAGCACATACAAGCAATGGTAAGAACAGAAACGTGAAAGTAACAGGTTAGATCAGTGGTCCGAAACGTCAACAAAGCCATACCGGACCAAAAATACAAAAAAATAATCTTTCTGGAGCCGCAAAAATGAAAAGCTGTATATAAAACTTATAATGAAGGCGACACATGAGGTAAGTTTCTATATTACCTATAATAGTCTACTATCAAAATGACTGTGTCGCTGGTTGAAGCAAATCTTCATTGACAGAAATTATGAAATGTAACATTTATTCTGCACATTTTTACAAAAAAAGAAAACATTAGTAAAACAGAAGCTACTCAGAAGGTGAGATAACTCCTGGAAATGACTGCCTTTTAACGGCCAAAGGTATAGATGCGTGTATCCAAGTTAAAGGAAACGGCAGGCTGTCTTCTTTTAATAGATTTATTACAATCCATGGCAAGCCAAGTAATGTTTGCTGTGGTCTGGAAAAACATGGCACACAAACAACTGAAATGCAGCCAATATTACACACAGATAATGTGTCATGAAACATGCAAAACAAAATTATATACAAAGAGGATAAAAGTATAGGATAATAAATGGGCTCAAATATACTTACAAATGAGGCATAATGATGCAATATGCACATACAGCTAGCCTAAATAGCACATTAGCATTGATTAACATGCCTGATTAGCACTCCAACGAGTCAATAACATCAACAAAGTGCACCTTTGTGCATTCACGCACAGTATAAAACATTTGATGGACAAAATGAGGCAAAGAAAGAATGGAAGATTTTACATGTAACCAAATTGTTACGTCACAGTCCACACTATGGTGAGTTCAAGAACCGCCGAAATTAGTAGGACAAACTGATATTCACCAAATACTCTCATCAGTGAACCATAAAAACAAACATATTTAACAGTGGGCTTTCTAACAATTGAGAAGGTTTGTGTCATGTTTGTCCTCCAACAAAAAAACATACTAAAACAAAACAAATATTTTCCCCACCATCTTTTTACATTTTTAATCTTTTTTTGAAAAATGCTCCAGGGAGCCACTAGGGCGGCACTAAAGAGCCGCATGCCGCTCGACAGCTGCGGTTTGCTGACCCCTTGTTTTGGTGAGAGCTCAATGTCACTGGCAATTTGAAACTCCTTAAGTCATTTTTTTTATTATGACTTAGAAAAGACAGCTCATGTAGAATATAAATTCATTCTGAAAGAAAAACAAAAAACATGAAGATACAGTATTAAGACTCAGAAGTGTGCTAACTTCTATGTTAACATGCTAATGATTTGTGCTAGCCTTTGTTATGATCCGATGTCCGGATCATACCCATATTCTTGTTTTTGTTCTATTTTGGTATCACTCTGTTGTTTAAAAGTCATTATTTCCTGTTTGCTTTGTCACCATGGTTGTATATTAGTTCCACCTGCTACTCTCGGTTCCCGCACTCCTGTTACTATTGATTGCTCCCTTATTTAAACTCGCCCCTTTTTGCTGTTCTGCCTGGGTTCCTAATTTGCCTTCGTGCAACAGTGACGACTGCTTTAGATGCCTTTGTTTATACCTAGCTCTCATGCTAGATGTTTTGTTTTACCTTTCCATGCCTTCGTGCCTAGTATTTATGTTTCCGTTTGTTTTCCTAGCATCCATGCTAGCGCTTTGTGTTTGCCTTTTCTGTTTAGCACCAGTGTTTTGTTTGTAGCCTGTTTTATTACTTTAATAAATACTTTATTTCTTACCTTTTGCTGTGTTCTTGCCCGACGCATCCTCGGAGGAACAAATCCGGCATCCTTATGCCACACAGTCTTCACAGCCTTTTTGCAAATGTATTTTGCATTAACCTAAACCATGGCTTTCGATACTTGGCATCATCTTAGAAGTACGCTAACTTAACTACATTATAATGCTAACATTAATCTGATCGTGTTTGGCTTTGGAAAATTTGGACTAACACACTTAGGTTACGCAATTGGAAACCATATCTCTTGAATAGGTGTGTGCAGTCAGAGAGGACCCTTCGTATCAAGCATGCCCCAGTCTCAATGCGCGAGGTACAACCCGGAAGTGGATCCCGTTCAATAAAAACATTGGCAACCACTGAAATGAAGAGGGGGCTGTTTATTTGCTGTTTGTAGTGCTATCTAAGTTTGTGCATGATGCTTTCTGCTTTTTAACATCAGGATAGCCATTAGAGATGTAATATTTGTAATCTGTGTCAATATAACAGTGGACATCAGGTACAACAAACACTGGGCTGTTGACTTGTAAGGAGCCACAAAAATGCCTTGTTTTGGTGCGAAATTATAGCTCAACCGGAAAAACGATACATTAATCCGCGCTGAAAGAAAATAAGTGACTTCCCTTCCCCCCAGTGTACAGGAGGCACACAGTATGACCAATAGTTGCATTAAAGAGTGTGCATGGACACTGGGACTTCAGATGTACGGTAGGTGTGAAAATATAAAATCATTATCAATTTGAGAAACTTGGTGCATTGAAACATAGTGTGAATGGGTTACATTCATTTTATCAAGAGTGGGCAGGGACAAGCGGTAGAAAAGGGATGGATGGATGGATTGTTCATAATTGTTTTATTACTCTGGGAGTGGGATGGGACAGGAGTGAAAATCCACACTCGTTTTGTCAAAACCAAGAGCGAAGGGTTTCTTTTCCAAGTTGCTTGTACCATAAAATAAGCCCCTGCTCTGTTTGCTTGGAGTCTGGTTATGGCCAGTATGTACAAACACAACCACAGATGTGTGTTCCTGTTTACACTGCACAAGAAGTAATTGAGGAAGTCTGGCTTTCTCCTTTGTTGGCTCTCAGCTTCTCAGCAGGAGCTGTGTTAGTACTTAGTAATCGCTCTCACATCTTCAGTCTTTGCTCTCTAAAACTCCCTCTCGATGCCTTTTTGTGCACCAAAGCTTTATCCCATCCTCTTTTCCCACTCCTTCCTTTTCCATCTGTGGCAAGAAAATATATCTATTTTTTATCTGGATGTCAGTCTCAGTAAAGCAGTACCTAACAGTCAGAACATGTTGGTCTCTTTCTATACCACAACATGAGAGCTCTGCTTTTTGGCTACTTTTGGCTTCATTCAGCACTACCAGTTTCAGAAGACAGCAAAGACCCCCGAGTGCATTAAATCAGTGTTTTTCAACCACTGTGCAATACAGTGAAATACAGTCAGGTGTGCCATGGGAGATTATGTACTATTTGGGTTAAAAAATATTTTTTGCAAACCAGTAGTTAGAATCCGTAAATAGTGTGCTGTTGTTGAGTGTCTGTACTGTCTAAAGCTCGGCAGAGTAACCGTGTAATACTCTTCCATATCAGTAGGTGGCTCGGGTAGCTAATTGCTTTGCAGATGTCAGGAACGATGACGATAGTATGTCATGATCCCAATATGCAGACGACAGTGGGTGGCAGTGTGAAGGTAAAAATGTGTCTATTGCTTAAACTACACATAAACAAAAAGCAAGTGCCGCTAAGAAAAGTCATTGAGGCTTAGGGACTGAGATGCAAAACGAAACTAAAACTAAACTGGCTGCAAAGAAAACAAAAATAGAATGCTGGACGACAGCAAAGACTTGGAGCATGTGGAGCAAAGACAGCGTCCGCAAAGTACTTTCGAACATGACATGACAATCAACAAAGAAGGATAGCGTCCGCACAACTTAAACATTCTTGAGTGCTAAAACAAAGCAGGTGCGGGGATTAGCGCTTAAAGGAAGACATGAAACTGCTACAGGAAAATACCAAAAAATCAGGAAAAAGCCAGTAAAATAGGAGCGCGAGACAAGAAATAAAACACTACACACAGGAAAACACCAACAAACACAAAATAAGTCACGGCGTGATGTGATAGGTCGTGACAGTGCACCTACTTTGAGACAAGAGCTATTGTGATGCATGGTTGTTTATGGTTTGAATTCATATCCAATTGCGACAACGACTTTTTACTGTCAGTATCGGCTGCTGAGTTTCATTTTTAAACGTTTTCTGCTGGTGGTGTGCCTCAGAATTTTTTCAATGAAAAAATTATGCCTTGGCTCCAAAAAGGTTGAAAAACACTGCATTAAATCATGCAAATAGTTTCATCCAATTGAAAGTTTAAACTCAAAGTGCAATGAGTCTTCAGCAGTATCTCACCTGGAACTGGCCGGTGTAGTCATCATCTGTGGTGCCCTCTCTGCCCTCCTTCAATGCAATGAGGGTGAAACCTCTGAAATAAGCAGGGCTGGTTGCCAAGAGGATCACTGTAGGGAGGAGAGAGTGTGTGTATTAACACCTCGCACACCGAGCAGTAAAGCGGCTTTACACTGACACGTCATGTTCATGCTGCAATGATGCAGGATCACCCTGGGTACAGGTGGAAAAGCAGCAGTGCAACGGAACACTTAAAAAAAAAGGAAGGACGGAGACTCAAATTTTGGTACTAAGGACAGCCTGTAAAAAGCGAGGAAACATGCTGTAAAAAAGCCAACAAATGTGAATGTCCCTCCCCATAGCGAGGTGTTAACATCAGCTAATCTATTGCCTCCACTAGGTGTAACAATCTGTTACAGCAGAACAGGTGGTTAACTGATTGCCTTACAGCAACATATTTTATGTTGGCTTTTAAGTGAGCTTATTTCTCCAGTTTCTTCCCACAGTCTGAAAACATGCATGTTTTGTTAAAGGGGAACTGCATTTTTTGGGGTATTTTGCGTATTCTCCTCAACCCTTAGTGTATGTGAGACAAGCACACATATGTTTTTCTTTATTTTTATGCGCTCTTACTCGTAAACAAACGCTTGCAAAAGTCAGATATCAATGGCGCTAATGGAAGTTGCTCTATTAAGCCTATAAAACGCTCTAAAAAAAAATTCAAAAGCTTCCATCATCATTGTATATACATGCTGTAAGTATTTACAGCATGCAGTGTTTCCCGCAGCACTTTGTTGATAAGGTGGTCGCCTTAACAACAAAGAGCCACCGTCTAAACTAAAGTCTTAACAGTACTCCTCATCGTGGCACCCAATTTCTTTTTGTTTTTTTGTCCTGTCCCGCTTCTCAGCAGCAAACAAGGACATTATGTTAAATGAAGAGTTTCTGTCTCTGATAAAGCATCATAAAGCCTACATGAACTCCATGGTGTTTAGGATGAATAGTCTCTCCTATTTATATTGTACTATTTTTCAGCTATAGTTACATTAATCATTAGTAATGTAGCCACCTAGTTTTGAATGGCAGGGTCCCTGCTATCACATATAACATTTACATAATAAAAATCAACTACAGGTATCACAAATGCTGTTATCAATCAATTAATCAATGTTCATTTATATAGCCCTAAATCACTAGTGTCTCAAAGGGCTGCAAAAACCACAACACAAACCACTAACTACATCCTCGGTAGGCCCACATAAGGGCAGGGAAAACTCACACCCAGTGGGACGTCGGTGACAATGATGACCCAGTGGGACGTCGGTGACAATGAGGACTATGAGAACCTTGGAGAGGACCACATATGTGGGCAACCCCCGTTATAAAATTAATCATGATGAGCTGAGCATATGTCAGCATGTGGCCCCACTTTCAACTCTTTTTTTTCCAAATGCTTATTTACAGTAAGTCATTCATTTGACTAAGTCATTATTTTGATATTGACTTACTAAGACAAAATAATGACATACGTAGTATCTCAGGTAACTAGGACTGTATTGTGTTTTGTTTTAACTTAACGTAAAAAATATCGAGATACTGTATATATCGTATATTGCCATTCAGCATACGGAGCGGAAAAAATTGTAGGCTACTTCACGCGACGAAGCTGGCCTACTTCACCACGGTCTGTAGTCTATTGCCCCCCAGCAATGACATGGAGACGTGATAGTGGTGATAGGCCAAATTACACTGTTCCTTACACCCAACCTACCCGTCCGTCCGCCAATTTTGTTTATTTTAACAATACAGCGGCGTATTAATATTTCTCAGACGCATCATAATGTTCACCTTTACCTGCTCAGTGGCCTTGTGGTTACAGTGTCTGCCTTGAGATTGGTAGGTTTTGAGTTCAAACCGCATTACCTCCCTTGCTTGGCACTCAGCATCAAGGCTTGGAATTGGGGGTTAAATCACCAAAATGATTCCGGAGCACGGTCACCGCTGCTGCTCACTGCTCACTCACCTCCCAAGGGGTGGAAAAAGAGGATGGGTCAAATGCAGAGGGTTCATTCACCACACCTAGTGTGTGTGTGACTATCAGTGGTATTTTAACTTTAACTTGTTCCTTCAACAACAGTAACGCTAGTGTGCATCATACATAAGCATCATGCAGCAGTATTACTCAGTGCAATACTACCGCAGATAAAAAAGAAAAGAAAAAAGGTGCCGCAAACTAGCGTTATTTTATTTATTTCTCGTCATTTTTGGACATTGTTTGGATGTTAAAGTTGACCAAATTCTCCGTTTATGGACACATCCTTCTACTATGCAGGTGAGAGGCATGATTTATAATACATAATTAAATTTTACCAACTTGGAGGCACTAAAAATAGTTTGTCTGTGCTAGCGCTTATAATAACAATATTGCTAATACTTGCTTAATATTCAGGTCACCACATAGAGTATTAGCCAGTAATAGAGTATTACTGGCACATTTTGGAAGTTTTTTAGAGAGCTTTATGAGCGGAGTAGTGTACTCCTTATCAGCTGCATTATGAGCCACCTAGTACATGCCATTCTTTTTCGACCGCTTGTACCTCTCGTGGTAACAGGGAAGCTGGAGCCCATCCCACCTGCACTCAGGCGGAATGCAGGGTATACCCTGGACAAGTCCCCATCTTATCGCACAACCATATATTAAAAATTTGGAACACATTAAAAAAAGAAAGCCATATATGTTTTTGTCTTTAGTAGGGATTGCGAATTAGAGGCATATTTTTTTCAAAGTGCAGTTCTCCCTTAATTGAAGACTCTGAATTTTCCCTAAAGGGGAACATTATCACCAGACTTATGTAAGTGTCAATATATACCTTGATGTTGCAGAAAAAAGACCATATGTTTTTTAACCGATTTCCGAACTCTAAAAGGGTGAATTTGGCGATTTAAATGCCTTTCAATTGTTCGCTGTCGGAGCGAAGAACTTTCACCCGTGACGTTACAATGGGAACCAATCCACCATTTTCTCAAACACATTACACACAGAACTCAAATCAGCTCTGTTATTTTCCGTTTTTTCGACTTTTTTCCGTACCTTGGAGACATCATTCCTCGTCGGTGTGTTGTCGGAGGGTGTAACAACACGACTAGGGAAGCATGCAGTGCTAATTGATGCTAGCATGGCAGAAATGGCGAGAATGTGTGGATATCCTGCGACACTCAAAGCAGATGCATTTCCAACGATAAAGTCAACGAAATCACAAAGGTGAGTTTTGTTGATGTTATTGACTTATGTGCTAATCAGACATATTTGGTCACGGCATGACTGCCAGCTAATCGATGCTAACATGCTATTTAGGCTAGCTGTATGTACATTTGTAGTTATATTTGCATCCAGCCTTTCCCTCCACCCACATTTAATGCCAAACAAACACTTACCAATCAACGGATTTAAATTGCTCCAGTGGTCGAAAGATGCAAACATTGGTTAGAAGGCAATCGCTGAATAGTTTCAATAGCTATTCGCTCAATAGCTTCCGTTTCTTCTTCAATTATGTTTCGCTATCTGCCTTCACACTCCAACCATCCGTTTCAATACATGCGTAATCTGTTGAATCGCTTAAACCGCTGAAATCCGAGGTTGAATCTGAGCTAATGTCGCTATATCTTGCTGTTCTATCCACCATGTATGTTTGTATTGGCATCACTATGTTACGTCACAGGAAAATTGACGGGTGGATTTACAGACAGCGAAAATTAGGCACTTTAAAGCCTTTTTTCGGGATATTCCATGATGGGTAAAATTTTGAAAAAAACTTCGAAAAATAAAATAAGCCACTGGGAACTGATTTTTATTGGTTTTAACCCTTCTGAAATTGTGATAATGTTCCCCTCTAAGTGTCAGCATGGAGGGTTGTTTGTAAGGGTCTCCTGATAGGATATCAACAGGGATCAATGTACATATTTTAATTATTTTGTAGTGTGGAATGTTTGAAAAGGCTTGATAACCTTGTGACAGATTTATGCTTTGGATGTGGAGTGTTAATTATTTGGTTTTTGGCAACACCTAGTGGTAACAATAAATCATTAAATTACACATGTAGCCATAAATTGAATGATGCAGACATGTTTGTTACTGGATATTTTCTAATACACTTCTACCTTGGAGACTTTGTATGTGTAAGTAAAATGCAACCATAATCATTTGATCCTTGTTTACATTGAAATGTGCTGTTTTAGACTGCAATATTGTTAAAGTTAAAGTTAAGTACCAATGATTGTCACACACACACTAGGTGTGGTGAAAATTCTTTTCTCTGCATTTGATCCATCCCCTTGATCACCCACTGGGAAGTGAGGGGAGCAGTGGGCAGCAGCGGTGCCGCGCCCGGGAATCATTTATTGTGATTTAACCCCCAATTCCAACCCTTGATGCTGAGTGCCAAGCATGGAGGTACTGGGTCCCATTTTTATAGTCTTTGGTATGACTCCACCGGGATTTGAACTCACAACCTACCGATCTCAGGGCGGACGCTCTAACCACTAGGTCACTGAGTAGGTTGTTGAATTAAGGACACTTAATACGTATGTCTAGCTGGTGCGCTATTATGTGCTTTGCTGTTGTTTAGCTGTGGCTTATAGTAGCCCATAACCTACCATGTTTGCATTTTGTAAATGACTTCCCTAAAATGCAAGCAAAGACCAACCTTGTGTGCTTATTGGAGGACATTTAGATATTAACTGGCTTTGAACAAATAAACACGCCAAAGGATTGTTTGTATCAGGGCTTACATTGGAGATTTTAGATGCAAGCCGAAATCACCCAACACTTGTTTTTTTGTACTTGTTGTTGTTGTTTTTTGCTGATATCAGACCGATATCCGGTATCATTTGTTTTTCAGGACACCCCTGGCTGTTTGTATATGCCCTGTAACTCATTTCCACCAGTCCATGGTGTACCCTGCCTCTTTCCCAAAGATAGTCTGTGTGTGAGTCTGCGTGCGTGCGTGTGTGTGTGTCAGTGTGTGTGTTAGGGCGTGCGCACGTACGTGCGTGGGTGTGTGTGTGTGTGTGTGTGTGCGTGCGTGCGTGCGTGCGTGTGTGTGTGTGTGTGTCCACTTGGTGGGAGGAAGTGAGGAAGTGAATATACTGTAGGTCAGACATTAGAACATTAAGAAGTCTAACTATCTGTGTTCCTGCAGAAGCCTGCAGGGTGTATGAGTGTCTTAAGGAATTTTGGCATCAATAATTCCAACACATTAAATTCAAGAAAATGACTGACTAATTACCAACAAGTAACCACTTGTTGGATTTGAAACAGAATATGCAAGTGATATGCTGTGATGCCGGTAACGCGTTACTTAGTAAGTAAAGTGAAAAATATGAGACGGCTAAAAGAAAAACACAGTTTTTAATAAAACTATTCAAGGTGTGCAAAATTCTCTCAGTGACACCGAACGTAGACCTGTGCTCTACATTAGGGGACGATGTAGCGGTTACGTGGAGAGTGACACGTTTCGTCACAAATATGTGAGTATTAAGGTGCTTAAAACTGATAAACTTTATTAAATGTTGATTAATATCCCTATCAATTACAGTAAAAGCAGTGGAATAAGTGATACTCATTGTGTGGTGCAGCTCGCAGCGTAATATCTAACAACATACTCAATTATCACCGTATTTTCTGGACCATAAGGTGCACCCGATTATAAGGCGAACTGGCGATGAGCTGGTCTATTCATACAAAAGGCGCATTGGAGTCATGTAGTGACTTTTTTTCTAATTTGAAAACATTTTCTTGTCGTGTACGTAACATGTAATGATGGTTCCTTGGTCAAAATGTTCCATAGTTTATGTTTTACAGACCATCTTCAAGTCGCTTTCTGACAGTTGTTTCCGGATGCGCCGTTTTGTGGGCGGTCTTATTTACCTAGCTCACCTTCAGCAGCGTCTTCTCCCCGCCATCTTTGTTGTAGCGGTGTATGTAGCGTGTAAGGATGGGAGTGGAAGAAGTGTCAAAAGATGGAGCTAACTGTTTTAATGACATTCAGACTTTACTTCAATCAATGACAGAGCAGCATCTTCTCATCCGTGACTCACTAGTGCAACAACAACGCCAGAAATGTGTCCCGTGAAAAACCGTCTGACCAGAACTCTCTAATAAGTAAAGTTCTGTGGGTAAATTATGTAAACTCACTACAGCGGTAGTTTTTAGCGCTTCCATAGCGAGATATAAGTTAGAACTTTACGCTACTTTATATTAGAAATGGCAACAGTAGAGGGTGATTGTCACATAACAAAAAGATAGTGAAAAAAAGAAGCTTATCAACTACGGTATTGTCACGGACTACAGTGGCGGACTTCCGCAAATTGTCAGGACTCATGCAGATCTCAAATACTCATCAGCAGGTACCAGAAGGTAAGAAAAGTTGGTTTTGCATAATATCGTGTAAAAAAAAACGCCAGATAATATTTCTGCAAATGGGTGCCATTTTGCGGAACTTATATACACACCGTAGTAATATCTGTATCTCTGACTACGGTACCCGTAATGGGCCAACAATCCATCAAGCGGTGCGGCTTCAAAGTCATATTAAAACATTTTTGAGATATATTTGAGCGCCGTGTAATGTTCTTTCTTTTCATTGGAAGATTTAAAGTTTTGGTGTTGTTTACTGGCGTCATATTGCAGTCTACATGTATCTCTTATGTGTGACCACTATCTTACTGGTCACACTTATCATTACATTATGTACCAAATAAAATTGCTTTGAGGTCGGTAAGCACAACCAGAATTATTCTGTACATTAGGCGCACCGGGTTATAAGGCGCACAGTCGATTTTAGAGAAAATGAAAGGATTTTAAGTCCGCCTTACAATCAAAAAAATATGGTATGTTGTTTACCGGTATTTAGTATGTGCCGATCAAATCCTAATGACTACGTTTGCCTTGGGCAGCCAAACACGCCTCAGATCGGATCAGAAATATTCTATGACAGATTTGCGATTTCATTTCAAATATATGTCATTGAGTCTGCTTGTAAATAGTTGTGTTTGGCGACACTATTACTTCTATGTAGTTACAGGTACAGGTAGTTCTACTTATTAATACTGTATTATTACTATTACTGTACTTTCTTTGGCAACAATATTTGTGTCTACGGAGAGTACATATGTTGATGTTAACACTAGTTATTGTAAAAATAAAAAACATATTTTGATGCAGGCATTAATGGAAAAAAACACTCACAGAGTTGAAATTATTCCTTGACAGTTTGGTCTATCAGTTCAAAAATGCCATCGGCACCCCTGATGTGTTACATACTCAGCAGCAAGCAACACAAATGTAAAAAAAACTATGAGAGTGCAAAAAGATATGGGCATTTTCTCGCCAAAACAAAAAGCCAATATTAAACGACTCTTATTATGCATAACCAACATTTTTTACCTGTTGGTACCTGGTTTGGTGTATTTGAGATCCCCATATGTCTGAACATTTGAAATCAAACCATGAAGGCGCAAGGGGATATTGATTAAAAAAAAATCTTGCCTTCTTCCAAATTTGATCCAAACAAGCCATTTGGAATTTGAATTTTGACAGTGAGTAGACTGATGAACATTGTCACATAATTTATTCAGAAAGTATAAAAAACGACAAATAAAGTTATGATGCTACAAACAGAAACATGTAAGTGTAAAAAAAATTAAAAAACGACAACATTATGATTTGTACATTTTCAGAATGTGTTTGTTCTATATTTAAACAAAGAAAAAAATCAGAATGTCACAGCCCCGGCGCATTCCAATGCGCACACTGATGAGCGCACCCCCAGGAGCGCGCCAAGCACATGTCAGTCTGGCAGCAGCAAGTGGCTGCAATCAATCACCAGCAATCAGCGCACTAGCGGCTGATCAGAGGACCGCCTTCATAAGCCTGCACAACCTGCTATCCTGCGCCAGAACGTAGCTACCTGTCCTGTACGGTAGCCAAACTAGTCTAGCTCTATGCAAGTCTTTCTTTCTGTACTTCTCTCCTCCGTGTTATTGGCTCGTGTTTCTTGTTGATCCAGTAGCCTCCCTCCGTCTCCGCGTTACGAGCTGTGCGTCTCATTTTCCCCCGTGTTCCCTCGGCTTCCCTGACTGCCTCTTGGATCTCAACCTACCGCTTGGACATGGACATTCTTCGCCTCGCTATAGCCCCTGACTTTCTGCCTGCTCATGGACCTCCGAGCTCTGCCTTGTCCATCTGGATCCTCTGCCTCTTACTGAACACTACTGGTAACACCCTACAACTAATCCTCACATAGAGTCTCACAAAATAAGCCCCTGCTGTCTGTGCCGTCCGTACTTGCCAACCTTGAGACCTCCAAATTCGGGAGATGGGGTCGGGGGAGTGGATGTTAGCGGGGGGTGTATATTGTAGCGTCCCGGAAGAGTTAGTGCTGCAAGGGGTTATAGGTATTTGTTCTGTTGTGTTTATGTTGTGTTACGGTGCGTAAGTTCTCCCGAAATGTGTTTGTCATTCTTGTTTGGTGTGGGTTCACAGTCTGACACATATTTGTAACAGTGTTAAAGTTGTTTATACGGCCACCCTCAGTGTGACCTTGCATTCACTTATGTGAGTGTACAAGCTGCATATATTGTTGCTGGGCCGGCACACTGTTTGTATGGAGGAAAAGCGGGCTTAACAACAAGTTGAAGAGGACGCTAAAGGCAGTGCCTTTAAGGCACGTCCTTAATATTGTTGTCCCGGTAGGAATCGGGAAAAATTCGGGAGAATGGTTGCCCCGGGAGATGTTCGGGAGGGGCACTCAAATTCGGGAGTCTCCTGGGAAAATCGGGAGGGTTTGCAAGTATGGTGCCGTCTCCTCTCCCTGTACACAACACTGAATTTGTCTTTATTTTTAAGTTATCGTGCCATGATTTCCCCAGTGCTGCCCACTTGGTAGTAGATTTTTCTCCATGTGGCCCCCGATCTAAAATGAGTTTGATACCCATGTGTTAACGGTTGGTGGAAAACACAATGTAACTAATAATGCAACTTGTAATCTAATGTAGTTACTTTTTAAAGTAGTAATCAGTAAAAGTAAGTGTTGCAACCTTAGTGATATGTTGAGTAGAACAAAATGAAGGTGTCTAAATGTATAACATTGAATTTAAAGTGTTATGGTGCTATCAAATCGTGACATCACAATATTCCATCCATCCATCCATTTACTACCGCTTGTCCCGTTGAGTTGAGTGCTTCTCAAATGGTTTATCTTCAGGAAGAAAAACATTTTTCCATATCATCAAGTCGTGAGCCAAATTTTTAAATCATTCAAGTTTATTTCACAGAAAAATAGCACAGTAGACTTGTCTTGTTAATCGCTGTGACTTTGACTAAAATAATCGTTTTTGTCAACAGAAAAATGGCTACAGCTAAAGCATCTGGTTTTGTTTCCAGAAAAAATAGTAACATTTCTGTATTTGTTTTCAGAAAGATGGCTGAAAATATCGGGTTTTGTTGCCCCATTTAGATTTTTTTTTAAATATATTTCCATGTCTGTGCTGAGTCCTCCTCCTCCTAAAATACACACTAATAGTCACTAGAAAAGTGGCAAAAAATATCTGGTTTTGTTGCCACAATTTGATTTTTTTCTCCCTAAACTTTTTTTTTTCCATGCACACATCTGACTGCGACTCACTGAAAATGACACACAATCCACTTTTATGTCACGACCCACCAGTTGGGAACCACTGGTCAACTGTATAACAGTTACTGTAATATTTCCATGTCTGTCCAGAGTGTTTGACCACTTTGCAAAAATGAAAAGGAGACGTTACAGTTTACTTCTCAGAAAATGATTCCCTGAACAGACACACAAGAGTTGTTCATTTATTCTACTACTGTGGCTTTATTGTCTTGTGTATATTTTATAGTTTTGTGTATCTGAAATAGGATTAGCCACATTGCCATAAATGGAAATTAAATAATGTGAAAGAACCCAGAGATGTAGGGGTGCTTTATTTTTTTTTACCTTTGTAGATGTTAAATTTGCAGATGATTACTGCAATAAATCTTTCAAAAAGATTAATTGCTCTTCCTTTTTGCTTTTACCAGTTGCAGTTTAGAAGTCTGGAGTAAAAAAGTGCACAAGTAGGTCAAATGCATTAGTTAATTTCAGGTGGTTAATCAAAGATCCATACAACATAATCTGATATGATTTCATGGTTTAAAGCACTATTTATGTATTGTGTATGATAAATAAGTTCTGAAAATGTTTTTGCTTGCGCTTTGCACGCTCACGTGAATTATTTGTGCCCCAGGTGTGCCCCAGTACAGTATTAGGTCTAGTGACGCCCCTGCACCAACGTGCAATTTTTCCTCTTATCAAAACTTCAGTAAGTACTTAGCAGTACTTGCCTTGTCTAATAAGCACACAAAAAACGAACTCTACCTCTGTAAGTGTTGCCAGGCTGGTAGGTTTCAGGATCCCCCTCCACTCTGAGACGGAACTCATGGTGTCCTTCCCGCCGGGTCCCGTGTGTCTGAGCCCGGAGGATCCGTCCGCAGTAGCCGTCCGATCTCCCACCGGTGGGCTCTTCCACGAAAGCGGTCGCGTCGCACACAAAACTCGACAGCATATAATAATGCAAAATCAGCAGCAGCAGCGTTCCCATCTCGGTTCCGGAAGCCCGTAAGTCTTCTAATCAACGGTGGGGGGGGTGAGGGGGAGACTTTCAGCTGCTTATTTTGCAAGAACTCACTCACAGCGGCGACCCTCAGCAGCGTGTCCGTCAGAAGTGGAGCTGATAGCGCCATTGACTGGGAGCGCACTTTGGTGGAGGAGAGAGATAAACAGAGAGAGGGAGAGAGAGGGGGGGGGGGGGTGTACTAGTGAAAGGAGCTACTGCAGATCCCAGATCAGCGAAGCAGCCTTTAACTGACAATAAATGAGTGCACACCCTCGTCTGTTTGGCTTAGAGAGGGAGGGAAGATCTTTAAACTCTTCCATATCCAACACACACACACACACACACACCCATTCTGGTATTTGTGAGTTTCTAGAGACCTCCGAAAAATGCCCTACCTCTTTAGGACCACCCTTTGTGGATATATAAAGATTTGTATTTACGACATTAATAATACAGTATATACAGTGGGGCAAAAAAGTATTTAGTCAGCCACCGATTGTGCAAGTTCTCCCACTTAAAATGATGACAGAGGTCTGTAATTTTCATCATAGGTACACTTCAACTGTGAGAGACAGAATGTGAAAAAAAGATCCAGGAGTTTTCACATGGTAGGAATTTTAAAGAATTTATTTCTAAATTAAGGTGGAAAATAAGTATTTGGTCAACCATTCAAAGGTCTCACTGATGGAAGGAAGTTTTGGCTCAAAATCTCACGATACATGGCCTTCGTCATTCTTTCCTTAACACGGATCAATCGTCCTGACCCCTTAGCAGAAAAACAGCCCCAAAGCATGATGTTTCCACCCCCATGCTTCACAGTAGGTGTGGTGTTCTTAGGATGCAACTCAGTATTCTTCTTCCTCCAAACACGACGAGTTGAGTTTATACCAAAAAGATATATTTTGGTTTCATCTGACCACATGACATTCTCCCAATCCTCTGCTGTATCATCCATGTATCCATTTTTGTATAAACTCAACTCGTCGTGTTTGGAGGAAGAAGAATACTGATTTGCATCCCAAGAACACCATACCTACTGTGAAGCATGGGGGTGGAAACATCATGCTTTGGGGCTGTTTTTCTGCTAAGGGGACAGGACGATTGATCCGTGTTAAGGAAAGAATGAATGGGGCCATGTATCGTGAGATTTTGAGCCAAAACCTCCTTCCATCAGTGAGACCTTTGAATGGTTGACCAAATACTTATTTTCCACCATAATTTACAAATAAATTCTTTAAAATTCCTACAATGTGAATTCCTGGATCTTTTTTTCACATTCTGTCTCTCACAGTTGAAGTGTACCTATGATGAAAATTACAGACCTCCGTCATCATTTTAAGTGGGAGAACTTACACAATCGGTGGCTGACTAAATACTTTTTTGCCCCACTGTATACAATGCAATTATAAAATAGGTAAGCTTTTAGTGAATTATTCCACCCATCCATCCATCCATCCATCCATCCATTTTGCTTGTCCCTTTTGGGGTCGCAGGGGGTGTGCTGGAGCTTATCTCAGCTGTATTCGGGCAGAAGGCGGCGTACACCCTGGACAAGTCGCCACCTCATCCCAGGGCCAACACAGATAGACAACATTCACACTCACATTCACACACTAGGGCCAATTTAGTGTTGCCAATCAACCTATCCCCAGGACAGGTGTATGTTTTTGGCAGACGCAGTCACGGGGAGAACATGCAAACTCCACACAGATTTTTTTTTTTTTTTTTGGAATTGTTTTTTAATCATTAGTTACTTCGTTATTACAGTTGGTCTATATATATATCCATCCATCCATCCATCATCTTCCGCTTATCCGAGGTCGGGTCGCGGGGGCAGCAGCCTAAGCAGGGAAGCCCAGACTTCCCTGTCTCCAGCCACTTCGTCTAGCTCTTCCCGGGGGATCCCGAGGCGTTCCCAGGCCAGCCGGGAGACATAGTCTTCCCAACGTGTCCTGGGTCTTCCCCGTGGCCTCCTACCAGCTGGACGTGCCCTAAACACCTCCCTAGGGAGGCGTTCGGGGTCTATATATATATATATATATATATATATATATATCAATCAATCAATCAATCAATGTTTACTTATATAGCCCTAAATCACTAGTGTCTCAAAGGGCTGCACAAACCACCACGACATCCTCGGTAGGCCCACATAAGGGCAAGGAAAACTCACACCCAGTGGGACATCGGTGACAATAATGACCCAGTGGGACGTCGGTGACAATAATGACTATGAGAACCTTAGAGAGGAGGAAAGCAATGGATGTCGAGCGGGTCTAACATGATACTGTGAAAGTTCAATCCACAATGGATCCAACACAGTCGCGAGAGTCCAGTCCAAAGCGGATCCAACACAGCAGCGAGAGTCCCGTTCACAGCGGAGCCAGCAGGAAACCATCCCAAGCGGAGGCGGATCAGCAGCGCAGAGATGTCCCCAGCCGATACACAGGCAAGCAGTACATGGCCACCGGATCGGACCGGACCCCCTCCACAGGGGAGAGTGGGACATAAAAGAAAAAGAAAAGAAACAGCAGACCAACTGGTCTAAAAAGGGAGTCTATTTAAAGGCTAGAGTATACAAATGAGTTTTAAGGTGAGACTTAAATGCTTCTACTGAGGTGGCATCTCGAACTGTTACCGGGAGGGCATTCCAGAGTACTGGAGCCCGAACGGAAAACGCTCTATAGCCCGCAGACTTTTTTTGGGCTTTGGGAATCACTAACAAGCTGGAGTCCTTTGAACGCAGATTTCTTGCCGGGACATATGGTACAATACAATCGGCAAGATAGGATGGAGCTAGACCGTGTAGTATTTTATACGTAAGTAGTAAAACCTTAAAGTCACATCTTAAGTGCACAGGAAGCCAGTGCAGGTGAGCCAGTATATGCGTAATGTGATCAAACTTTCTTGTTCTTGTCAAAAGTCTAGCAGCCGCATTTTGTACCAACTGTAATCTTTTAATGCTAGACATGGGGAGACCCGAAAATAATACGTTACAGTAGTCGAGGCGAGACGTAACAAACGCATGGATAATGATCTCAGCGTCTTTAGTGGACAGAATGGAGCGAATTTTAGCGATATTACGGAGATGAAAGAAGGCCGTTTTAGTAACGCTTTTAATGTGTGCCTCAAAGGAGAGAGTTAGGTCGAAGATAATACCCAGATTATTTACCGTGTCGCCTTGTTTAATTGTTTGGTTGTCAAATGTTAGAGTTGTATTATTAAATAGAGTTCGGTGTCTAGCAGGACCGATAATCAGCATTTCCGTTTTTTTGGCGTTGAGTTGCAAAAAGTTAGCGGACATCCATTGTTTAATTTCATTAAGACACGCCTCCAGCTGACTACAATCCGGCGTGTTGGTCAGCTTTAGGGGCATGTAGAGTTGGGTGTGATCAGCATAACAGTGAAAGCTAACACCGTATTTGCGTATGATGTCACCTAGCGGCAGCATGTAGATGCTGAAGAGTGCAGGGCCAAGGACCGAACCCTGGGGAACTCTACACGTTACCTTAACGTAGTCCGAGGTCACATTGTTATGGGAGACACACTGCATCCTATCAGTAAGATAAGAGTTAAACCAAGACAGGGCTAAGTCTGACATACCAATTCCTGTTTTGATACGTTCTAATAAAATATTATGATCGACGGTATCGAAAGCAGCGCTAAGATCGAGGAGCAGCAACATAGATGACTCATCAGAATCCATCGTTAGCAATAGATCATTAGTCATTTTTGCGAGGGCTGTCTCCGTGATGAATAACCGCTTTTTTGAATGCTAGGGGAACAGTGCCCGAGGAGAGTGATAAGTTTATAATATTTAGCACCGATGGACCTAATAATACAAAGAGCTCCTTGATCAGTTTCCCAGGAAGAGGGTCAAGTAAGCATGTTGTCTGTTTTATTCCATTTACACGTTGTAACAATTCCTCTAATGTTATTTCCTCAAAACGAGAGAAACTATTTTGGAGGGCAGTATCCGCCGTATATACCATCGTATCAGTGTTAATAGAACCCCGTTGTAGCTGGGACGCATTGTCTTTAATCTCCTTTCTAATGACTTCAATTTTCTTACTAAAGAATTGCATAAAGTCATCAGCTGAGTGGGTTGAGCTACTGGAAGGGGTCCCTTGTTGGGTTAGCGATGCTACCGTACTAAACAAAAATTTAGGATCGTTTTTATTACGGTGGATGAGATTTGAGTAATATTTAGCTTTAGCTGAGGTAAGCATGCGTTTATAAGTTATTAAACCATCACTCCATGCTTGATGGTGCACCTCAAGTTTAGTCGTGCGCCATTTGCGTTCCAGCTTTCTACATAATAATTTCTGAGCTCTAGTTTCTTCTGTAAACCACGGGGTGCGCTTTTTTGGAGCCTTTTTTAACTTTAGCGGTGCTATGTTATCAATGGTTTCGCGCAGGGTGTCGTTAAAGTTGTTAGTGAGGTTATCAATAGAGCCCACATACTTTGGGAATGGTGCCATAACCGAGGGCAGTAGGTCAGCAAGAGTTGTCGTTGTGGCCGTATTAATGTTGCGGCTGCTATAGCAGTTATTATTATTATTAGTTTGACGAACATGCGTCTGAACCTCGAATTTTATAAGGTAATGATCGGACAATACTTTAGTATACGGGAGTATCGTAACTTTGGAGACGGTGATACCCCTGACAAGCACTAGGTCTATCGTATTACCGTTGCGATGCGTGGGTTCATTTATTATATGTGTGAGACCACAGATATCAATTACAGTCTGGAGCGCTACGCACGGTGGGTCCGATGGGGTATTCATATGGATATTAAAGTCCCCCATTATGATTATATTATCGGCGTGTGTCACAAGATCAGCAACGCACTCTGAGAATTCATTGATAAAGTCCGAATAGGGCCCTGGGGAGAGGTAGATAACAGCCAGGTGTAGAGGCAGCGGTGTGACAGACTTCATAGTAAGCACCTCAAACGATTTATATTTATTATTTATGTTAGGACTAAGGTTAAAGTTTTCGTTGTATATTAGTGCGACCCCCCCACCCCTTTTAAGCGGACGGGCAATATGCGCATGTGTAAAGTTAGGAGGACATGCCTCATTTAGCGCAAAAAAGTAGTTTGGTTTAAGCCAGGTTTCGCTGAGACCGATGACGTTAAGATTGTTGTCTCCGATAATATCATTAACTAATAACGTTTTGGGAGACAATGATCTTATGTTTAAAAAACCTATATTATAGGTAGTGGGCTGTTTTAGGGAGATTTTGATCAAATTATCCGTAGTAGCAATATTAATAATGTTGTGTTTATTATGCCCAGTGCATTTAGTATAGTTACGACCATATCTAGGAATTGATACGACAGGAATTTTCCGATTGTTTGTTTGTTGCTTTGATAAACTGCACGCATCATGGTTAGCCACCTCAGTAACGGGGATTTTCTGATTGTTTGTTTGTTGCTTTGATAAACTGCACGCATCATAGTTAGCCACCTCAGTAACACACATGTCCAACTCTGAAACACTCAAAGCAGAAAAAACTTGTTCTAATTTAACTGACTCCTTACCCAGACCAGTAGTCTCGCATTTTCCATTTAAATCTGGCTGCAGGATGGAGGGAAGTGGTGTTCTGTGGGGATTAGCCTTCTGCTTTGTTTTTAGCCCCGCTCGACATCCGCGTTTCCGATCACACCGCTGGCGTCTGCTCCGTAGACGGCCCCCGCTGCTACTATACTCCCCTGCTTCACAGGCCGCTGGATGTAGCCGCCGACGTATTCCCATGCTAGTTAGCATGTTTAGCACGCACGCGTCTATCAGTCCAAAACGGCCCGATATGTCCACATCCAGAAGTGTCTGGCGGTCGTACGTGATCATGGAGTGACCACGATGTGAGCCAGCCATAAAGTCTGTGGAATTGTCCGGTATTTCTGCCAAATGTTTCATCTTTAGCAGGAGCTCCGCGAGGACGCAGCCCGTTCGGGCGCCGCCATCTTGGAATCCCATATATATATATATATATATATATATATATATATATATATATATATTTATTTATTTATTTTCTTATATTAATTTTGGCCAAAGGGGGAATATTTCAATTCCCTACTCACACTTGTTATTACATATATTGGCCAGAGGGGGTGCACTTAAAATTTTTACACACACTTGTTATTTCATATGTTGACCAGACCGGGAGCACTTTTAATAGCGACACACACAGTCAATATGAAAAATCCCTCCTTTTTGGTACCGCCCTCATTTTAATAGATTTAACCACCAGGGGTGCAAATGAGACAGTCTCTATTAGATGCAACGGTTTTCTGTTTTGGGACCATGATTTGCGTCCTAACTTGTTCACCGATCATCATATGGATGGCACTTTTCCTTGTCGATGCCTCAACAAGGGTAGAAATACAAGAAGACACACACACACACACACACACACACACATTTTATCGTACGTTTGTATTTGATACCTTCTTGAGACATCCGAAAAATGCCTACCTCTTTAGGACCACCATTTCTAGATATATAAAGATTTGTATTTACAACATTAATAATATATACATGCTATGCAAATACAGAAAAGCTTGTTGGGAAAAATGAGTTGGAATTTCACAAGGAAAAGTCATAGTTACTCAAGAAAAACTTAGAATTTTGGCGGTGATATAAGAAAAGTCGTCATTTTACTCAACGCAAGCCAAAATATTATGAGAAAAATCAAACGTTTGTGCAATATTATGATAAAAGTTTGAATTTTACTCGAAAACAGTCGCAGTTGTACAAGAAAAAGCTTAGGATTAATAAAGTATGTCTGATTCTGATTCTGATGAACATTTTGGCAATTTTATGAAAAGAGTTGTAATTTTACTTGACAAAGGTCACAATGTTATAAGAAAACTTTTACATTTTTGCAATATTTTTATAATGATCGGAATTTTACTTGGCAAAATGATGACAAAAGTCATAATTTTACTCAAAGAATTTCAGTATTTTACAAGAACAACCAAAAAATTGGAAATAATGTGATAAAAGTCAGAATTTTATATGACAAATGTCAGAAGTTTTGCATTAAAATGTAATAATTTTACATAAAAAAGTAATCATTTTACGGGAAAATATTGCAATATCACAGAAGCAGAAAGAATATGAGAAATTGTTCCCAATTTTATAAAAAAAAAAAAAGTCGACACATTGTGAGAAAAAGACTGATTTTAGTTAATTGTTTTTATTCATTTTTTGTAATTGGTTTTGAATTTTAATTAATTACTTCAAGTTATTACAGTTTGTCTCTATATACATATTTATTTTTTTAATACATTTTGGCCAAAGGGGGTGTATTTCAAGTTCTTACACACACTTGTTATTACATATATTGGCCAAAGGGGGGGCACTTAAAATTTTTACACAAACTTGTTATTTCATATGTTGACCAGAGCGGGAGCACTTTTAATAGCGACACACACAGTCAGTATGAAAAATCCCTCCTTTTTGGGACCATCCTAGTTTTAATAGATTTCACCACCAGGGGTGCATACTAAACATTCTCTATTAGATGCAATGGTTTTCTGTATTGGGACCATGATTTGGGTCCTAACTTGTTCACCGGCCCTCATATGGGAGGCACTTTTCCTTGCTGTTGTCTCAAGAAGGGTAGAAATACAAGAACACACACATACACACACACACACACACACAGGCACGGCTTGTCTTTGCAGCTGTGCTCACTGGACTTCCCATGAACTCTGTGTAGCCTACGGTTTTTTTTTTAAGCTGATGGTCTTCAATATTGTGGTTACAAAAGTAGCTGTAAAACTGCATTTGATAAAAACAAGATCAACTGTTTTTATTGAGTACGGCTAACAAGATAAGCAACTTTAAGGCCAAAGAAAGTTGGAACTTGGGTTAAGAAGGCTACAAACTCAAAAAAAACTGAAGGGTTTTATTTGTAGAATTGAATATAACCAAATCATAAAACAAATCATCAGTATGAAAACTGGAATAATCAAGTGGCATAGCGTGAGAGCTAGCGAGAATAAACTTAGAAAAAGTAGCAGTCGTCACTTGTTGCATGAGAGCAATTTATGAACCCAGGAAGAAATGAACAAAGAGGCTGGCTTAAATAGGAGGGTGATTAGACAAAACAGGTGTGTGTGGACCGGGATTGGCAGGTGGACTGATGAGTTACCATGGTGACAGGCTAAACAGGAAATAAACAGTCACTTGACGGAGAGTGATACCAGAAAGCAAAAATAACTAATATGTGTAGATCCGAGCAGCGGATCGCAACCAACTAATAGTAGCACAGACACTTGTAAACGTGTCAACAACAATCAAGTCACGCCGCTCCACATGGCTTCTCCTTCAATAAAAGTCAATTCTCATTTCTTCGTTTTGTGTTCGTCACATTGTTTTGTTTTCGCATTTGGAAACTATAATAATTACCCAGGAAAATGTGTTTTGTGCTCATGTTTTTGGGTGTATGGAATGGTTTGTTTGGATTTACATAATTGCTTACGGGTATACAATGGTTCAGTTTTCGCACAGTTGGATTTTGTCGTTTCTTTTGTAACAGATTAGTAATGAAAACCAAACTATTGTAAAAAAATAAATAAAATAAAAAATGTTGACCTAAGTAGCGGCTCATAGCTACATGGATGAAGGACGTCATCGCTGCTCATTCTCGCCAACCTGTCACCCTTCATCATGTCTCCCAAATTGCAAGGCAGACTAATACTCCCGTCCAAAGGCAAAACCCAGTAACTCAATTTTGGTCAAAACTGAGCTGATAATAATTTTGGAGTTCCTAGGGGATATGCTTTACATTAGTGTATGCGATATTATAATTTGTTCCGTAAGTAAGCTGTTACGCGCATGGCAGGACCTAGCAACTACCACATAACCGCGTAGATACAGCAGACAAACCTAGTATCTCAAGGGACCAATCTGAGTTTCTTTGTCAGTCGCCTTATTGTCTTTAATGAGACATTTGCACGAATGGGGGCCGACGGTAAACCTAATTATGTGATATTATGGCACGAAGGGATATTTGGAAGATTGGCCCAAGACATTGCAAGCACTTTCATTAATTGTATTGTTCTTGATTCTTCCCCTTGCATACTCTTTTGGGCGGATAACTGTGGAGGTCAAAATAAAAACTGGACGCTGTACACGGCTCTTTCCCAATGTGCAAACGCACAATGGGGCCCACCCGAGATTGTAATAAAATAGCTGGAGAAACGGCACGCGTTCATGAGAGCAGATTCAATCCATGGCTCAATCGGCAATAAAATGAAAGCTCAAGAAAACATCTATACGTTTGTTGACTTTGTAGATCTTTGTAAGACAGCATCAAGATAGATTGGTTTTCCTTTGTTTTCTCAAAATCAGCTAGAAGTGAGTTACTAGGTTTTGCCTTTGGACGGGAGAATACTCTAATTAATGCAAGACACTCGACCACTGAAAACATCATCAATGATAAAGATTGTAACCCTTAACATTAGAAAAAATCTGCTATTATGAAATCATGTATGATAAATTACCTTTTGATTTGATAAAGTAGTATTTAATCAGTTTAGAACTGTATTTTATATACTATTGCCTATGTGCCGTGTGAGTGTAGGTGTCCATTCAGGTTTACTTTAGGTATAGATTAAATAAAAATCAGCCTACCGTACAAAGTGTCATAGAAACGGGGATTTTTCGTATACAGAGGACATCCTGTGTCACTTTTTATCAGACAATGATAATGTTACGTTCTGGGGTTTGTTTGGAACACGGAATGCAGGGACGGCAGGCAAGTACAGAAAAATAATCCCTTTTTATTACGGAAAATGAAGTTAATACAAAAAACGAAGATGTGCAGCAGTGAGTCAACACATGTGAGGTGCAAAAGTAATGCTTAGTGATTAATAACAAACTGGGGGAAACAAAAAGTGGGCGGAAAACAAAGACAGACAGGAAGTACAACAAAAAATAAAAGCATTTTTCAGAAAATACAAATTACAGGAAACTAATAATAATGTCCCAACTGCCATGTGGGATCATGACAGATAAGCTGATGATGTTTCCGGTAAATCTAGGTAATATATAAGAAACAACTTTATTCATTTAAATGTAAGGAACTTCATACAGTTCAATGACTTCATTTTCATATAAGCTGTACTAAAACAAGCAAGCGGGGCTGCGAGTACCTTTGAGCCATAAGAGTTCCAGGTGCTCTTGTGATATTCCCTTCACAGTGCCTACTTCACTCTTGCTTCTCCTTAAGTTTTATTACCTAGTAAAAGACAAAGTCAGAAGGGATTATGGAAATGCAGGATTTAAACTCTTATCTTTGCTGTGTGGACTGAAGTAGACAGCATCATGGCTGCGTGCATTTTTTCCCCTCTGCTATATAGCTCCTTTTTGACATTTGCAAGTCATCATTTTAATTCAGCAGAGAGGAAAAAAATGCTAAACTTTGACTGACTTTTGTGTCAAGATCACCTGAAACATTTTACACAGTGACAGTACTTCAAAAACTTTCTTTGCCAGTTCTTAATGGTAATGGCCACATTACTAGAATAAGTGGGTAGAATAGACAACATTGTAATTAAGTAAAGTAATGTTACTTAGGAGTAATGGGAATGTACTTTCGTAAATAAATGAACGATCTTTATTGTCATTGTGTATGTACAATGAAACTGAAATGCAAGATCCTAGGTGCTACATGTATGCGTAGTGGGTAGAGCGGCCGTGCCAGAAACCTGAGGGTTGCAGTTTCGCTTCCCACCTATTGACATCCAATTTGCTGCTGTTGTGTCCTTGGGCAGGACACTTCACCCTTGCCCCCAGTGCCGCTCACACCGGTGAATGAATGAATGAATGATAGGTGGTGGTCGGAGGGGCCGTATGCGCAAACTGGCAGCCACGCTTCCGTCAGTTTACCCCAGGGCAGCTTTGGCTACAGATGTAGCTTACCACCACCAGGTGTGAATGAATGATGGGTTCCCACTTCTCTGTGAGCGCTTCGAGTATCTAACATTAGATAAGCGCGATATAAATGTAATCCATAATAATAATTATTATTATTATTATAATAACATACTAAAACAGTATAAAAACACCAATGTCACAATAAATATAAATAAATAGCAGTGATGGGCAAGCTATATATATATATATATATATATATATATATATATATATATATATATATATATCTTGATTGGATTATCCAGAGAATAGTGCGCGATACCGTGGTCGTGGTAGAGCGCAATATGTATGTGTGGGAAAAATCACAAGACTTTCATGAGGGGTTCCCTCAATCATCTCCTGATGATTGAGGGAACCCCTCATGAAACAGTTCTACATACATACATATATATATATATATATATACATGTAAATAAATGTAGTAATTAGAATAAAAACTTAATGTAACAAAGTAAAAGAAGCAATTCTTCCCCATCAAAACTTAAGTAAAAGTAAAAAGTATGTTGCATTTGAATTTTTTTTTTCCAAAAACTTACTTAAGGAGTTTTAACAAAGAAATTGTAACGCGTTACTACCCACCTTTGCATAGTAGAAACAAATAGGAAGTCTCCAAAAAATAATACAAACGCATGATACACTTGCTACTATATTTACAAACACTATAAAGACATATTATTTCATGCCTCTCGCAAATTATGAGGGACAGTAGCCACATTGCACACTAGAGATAAACAAAATGACTTGAAATAGGTCTTAAAATATTCCATACAAATGTACAAATAATGGAACCGTGTGAATGCAGGCCATGAGAGGCCAGAAGAGAGAGGGGGAACTGCACCCAAGTTTGGTCTTGTGAGAGTACAACATAAGTGTGTCTAAATCTCCACAGGTTTGTATAATTGGAACCAGTTTGTGGCGAGAGCTGGAGATGTTTAAACTAAACACCACTGACCTGCATGGCTCTGTGTGATGGAGCCCATCTGGAAAGGAACATAAACTGCTTCACAGCCTTGATAGAGGTGTAAAAAGCAATCCAGTCACCTTTGAATCTGAGATAAAACCCGCCAGTGAAAATACACTTCAAAAGTCTTCCTAAACCTTGGAGGTTTACCTGCCATTTTGCGTGACAAACAAGACGTTGGTATACCTCACCACACTTCAGTATGGTCTCCTGAGAACCAACGTCCTCCGCAGTGGACATTTATTTTGTCAGTTACACATGTCAGAAAAATTAACCCTCCAAAACACAAATGTCCTTTGCAGGGGATGCTGGATGTCAAGAGTTTATTTAAAGAAGACCACTTACTGTATATGATGACAACAATGCGAGGGTGGAGGTTGTTTTTTTGATTGCCATTAAATACACAATACATACTTTAATCATGTATCATCAAGTGCATATTATTGTATTTTCTTATTTTTTGGAGCTGTTGTACTACAATTTTTTGTAGTACAACAGAGACTGACGCCTCAATGGAGAATCAGTGAGCACCCTGATCTTGTTTCACTGTATCACGGCACCGTCTGGGGGTGATGGGAGACACCTGAAACCAGTCGTCAGATGTTGATTTAGCAGACCCGTGACCATGTGAAACAGCTGTTGCGATTAAGACTCTTTGTATTGGACGGATTTCCTTTTGTTTAAAAGGTGCATACGGGTCATACCCTCTCCCTTTTTGATTTGTGTTTTTTTTTAAGGGAAACTACACTTTTTCTGGGAATTTTGCCCATTGTTCACAATCAGCATAAATGCATTCTAACCAGAGATGTCCGATAATGGCTTTTTTGGCGATATTCCGATATCGTCCAACTCTTGATTACTGATTCCGATATCAACCGATACCAATATATACAGTCGTGGAATTAACACATTATTATGCCTAATTTTGTTGTGATGCCCCGCTGGATGCATTAAACAATTTAACAAGGTTTTCCAAAATAAATCAACTCAAGTTTTGGAAAAAAAAAAGCCAACATGGCACTGCCATATTTATTATTGAAGTCACAAAGTGCATTATTTTGTTTGACATTTCTCAAAACAGCAGCTTGGAATTTGGGACATGCTCTCCCTGAGAGAGCATGAGGAGTTTGAGGTGGGCGGGATTGGGGGGAGGGGCGGGGTTGAAATGGGGGTTTAGAGGGGTAGCGAGGGTGGAGGGGGGGGTGTATATTGTAATGTCCCGGAAGAGTTAGTGCTGCAAGGGGTTTTGGGTATTTGTTCTGTTATGTTCATGTTGTGTTACGGTGCGGATGTTCTCCCGAAATGTGTTTGTCATTCTTGTTTGGTGTGGGTTCAAAGTGTGGCGCATATTTGTAACAGTGTTAAAGTCGTTTTTACGGCCACCCTCAGTGTGACCTGTATGGCTGTTCACCAAGTATGCCTTGCATTCACTTGTGTGAGTGAAAAGCCGTGGATATTATGTGAATAGGCCGGCACAGCGCCGTTTTAAAAAGTCATAATTTTTACTTTTTGAAATCGATATCGATAATTTTGAAACCAATACCCATAAGTTCATATATTACATTTTAAAGCATTTATCTGCCGATAATATCGGTAGTCCAATATTATCGGACTTTTCTAATTCTAACTCATTAATAAATATAAATAAAAATATGGGATGTCCTCTATTCCTCTCATAAAGCCCTGTAAAAAACATCCAAACAACGGCAACAATACTCCATTTACTTTTTGTGACTTCAACATTAGCCAAGTATTAGTGATATTGGTATTATAATCGCTAACGCAGACAAACATTTTATAGCGTCGCCATGATCACAAATAATGCCTCTCACCTTGATAGTAGAAGGATGAGGACATAATCGGACAAGATGGCCAACTTCGGCATCCGATTTAGATCCGGGCATGGCAAAAAAGATATTAAAAGACACGCTCATTTAACTTTGCCAGGATTATGAGTCATTCTTCATCTAAACTGAATTATATCAACATCCAATCAGTCGGCATGCCAGTGACAGCAGAAATTGTACAGTAAAGTGATGTTTCATAATATTTGTTGGCTCTCATGAAGTCTAAAGTGGGCAGTAATTAGTGATGTTGAAGAAAAAAACAAACATGTTTTCTTCTTGCTCGGAGTATGTAACAGAAAACAATAGAGAACCATTGCTTTAAAGTCACATTTAAGTTAATCATTTGCCAGTGTTATTTTACCCAATCACTTTTAAATCTTGACCACACATCTGAGTAGACAGATCATACTTCTGCGTGACTGCGTATAAAATTGTATTTTGCTTTCTGTGAGGTATTTGTCTTTTGGAAACATATGAATGCACTAAAATCCAACAGGGTTGTACATACAGTAGGAAGGGAATTAATATGGCCCCATTCATCACGGTTTTATCTGACACATGGAACATGACGAATTGTGGGTTGCACTATCCACTTTACAATTGAATATCTTGAAATGTGTTTTGTGGCACTTCCAACTTTGGCCAGCGCGTCAATTGCTATGTAGAGTTGTGTTTTCCATCATTTTCAGCGGGCTGCATTGCAAAATTATCTAGCCCTTTTCTTCCTCTCACGCAATATCTACCCAGGAATGGGGCCATATGAATCGTTTTTCTACTGTATAAACAGTATGTAATGTAGTAATATGCACACTCATGATATTGTGAAATATTTACAGTATTTTGGCCACTATTACCATTACCGTAACTTCTTTCCAAGGCGCTAGATGCAAAATATTTTATGAATTTATCTTATTTTGCCCATCATCCACAATCCCTACGTGAGAGAAGAACACACACATTTCCCTTTTCTGTGTGTTCTCCATTGCTGCCTCATACAGGTGAGTTTTCACTAACAATGTACTGGGGCTTGACCTGTTCCGTCACTAAAACTCTCAAAAATAATCACCCAAAATTGCTAACAGCACTCAATTTACATGCCTGGACCTGCTTATTGACCACACTATAGTGACGTTTTTATTGTAGGAGTTAACACCAAATAACTACAATTCTGGCGTAGTGACGCAATGCCTTGCCTTATTTCATCTATGAAACGTTAAGCACTTGTGCCACATGATAATGGCTCAGTGCTCCACCATAGCTGGATCTGCCTAGCAACAAAGCAAACACATAACACGTTCTTAGTTGTTGCTGACGGAGGTAGTGTTAGTTGCTATGTGCTCTGTGAAATCAGTGCGCCCAGGAAAGAAGTGACCAGAATTCTTATGTTTATAAAAATTACCAGAATACTGTAAATATTACACGTTATCATGATTGTGCCTGGTTTAACTTGGTTACAACATGTATAAAAAAAACATCTTTGGAGGTTTTTGTTTGTTTTTAGAGGGCTTCATAGGACGAACAGGTTATTTCCCATTAACTGCATTGTTAGTAAAAAAGTGCCAGAATTGTCATGTATTTTGGTCAAAGATAGTGGTTAAATATGTAAACAAAGAAGTTAAAATGTATATGTATGTACATTCTTAAAAAAAGCTAGGGTTAAAAAGTTAGTCATCTTCCCCACTAAGTGACAATAGGGTGAGTGCTTTTCTTGCATATATATATGCAACTTACTTGTCAACCTTGAGACCGCCAAATACGGGAGATTGGGGTTAAGGGGAAAGAGTATAAGAATTTCATATATATGTATATATATATATACATATATATTAGGGCTGGGCAACGATTAAACATTTTAATCGAAGTTAATCGCACTATTCCTCCGATTAATCGCGATTAACTGCATTGTATACGCAAAGCCCAATAATGAATTCAAAAGTAGTGTGTAATGCACCTTTATTGGAATATTCTCCCACATGAACAAAAGCGCCAAAACATTTGTTGTGCAAACACAATTTAAATCAGTCCTTGTTAAACAGTAGCAGTTAAATAGCATATTTGATGAAAATAAACTCAAAAAATGTAAATACAAACATTTAAGCTTATTGCCACTGCCAGGGTATTTAAGTTATCCTGTTTGTTATGGAAAATAAATATAATCTACATACAAATCTCTGAGCCGCAATCATAACATCTGAACAGGCAATTTCTGAGGTAACAGCAGAAACATTTTTTTTTATCAGGGTCTTATGTTTAAAAAACCTATATTATAGGTAGTGGGCTGTTTTAGGGAATTTTTGATCAAAGTATCCATAGTAGCAATATTAATAATGTTGTGTTTATTCTGCGTAGTGCACTTAAAATAATTATGACCATATCTAGGAATTGATATGATGGGAATTTTCCGATTGTTTGCTTGGTGCTTTGATAAACTGAACGCATATACATGGTACTATTTGTGATATTATGAGCCAGGGAAAAAAACAACTACCCTACCCAGCATGCAACAGGAGTGACGAGCATGCGCGGTAGCCCGGTATAGGTTGTGTCGCCATGACGTCATCTTGTATGTTGTGATATGCACGCTCTGAAAGCAAACGTTAAGAACTCAGCCAACACTCCTCGTCTGCATGATTCATAAATAAACAGACAACACATATACTCCGCTGCTTCACAGGCCGCTGGATGTAGCCGGCAAAGTATTCCCATGCTAGCTAGCCGGTCTAGCAAGCACGCGTCATTCAGTCCAAAACGGCCCGATCTATCCACATTCAGAATTGTCTGGCGGTCGTAAGTGATCCCGGAGTGACCACGCTGTAAGCCAGCCATGAAATTTGCAGAATTGTCCAGTAGTTTTGCCAAATGTTCCATCTTTACCAAGAGCCCCTCGACGCCGAAGTACATCCGGGAGATGCCAGCTTGTTAAGAAAAGGCGTTAACAAAATAAAAGCATGTAAACAACATACGCAAATGTGCGATAAAATAATTGTCGGCGTTAATAGATTGATGAGTTAACGCGTAATTAATGCATTAATTTGCCCACCCCTAATATATATATATATATATATATATATATATATATATATATATATGTATATATATATATATATATATATATATATAGGGTGTGGAATGTAAAAGTTGTGTTAGCGGAGTTTCTTCCCACCGGGATGTTCAATTCAGTTCAATTTTAGGACTAGATAGAACAATCCCATGATAAAAAATAACCTGAGTAAAGTGGAAATAATAGGCTACCTCCTTCAGCGCTGCCTCAGAGCGGTTGTGGTGTTGGACCTGGTTGGGTGGGGGGTCAGAGAGTAGGAAGGGTAATGGTTGTCAGCTTCATTGGGGTCATCAGGTGGGCACCGTCCTTCACCGGCGTTTCAATGATAGGCCCACGACACCTACAGAGGGCTCATCGGCAACACCTGGCGTCCCAGGTGAGCCCCCCTCTGCTTTTAACCATTATGTGATGTAGGTCTTACTACATCCCCAGATGGTGTCTCTCCTCTTCACCCACAGCCACCGACTGGCTGTCTCTGCTGCTCCTGAGAGGGCTTTGATGGTGTTTCGCAGGGCTTGGCCTCGAACTCCGATGTCCTTAAGCAGCCTGATTGTTGTCTGGCCCACAAAACCTCTGCAGCCAACTTCCACTGGGCAGACCTTGGCTTTCCATCCATTCTGCTCAGCATCAGCTGCCAGTTCGGTGTACTTAAGGCTTTTGCGTTCGAATGCCTCCTCCACAGCAGCCTCCCAGGGAACCGTGAGTTCTATTATATACACAATACGCAGTGAGGAGGACCAGAGCACAATGTCTGGTCTGAGGTTTGACATGGCTATCTCTGAAGGAAAGCAGCGCTTTTGATCAAGATCCACCGAGCTGGCCTATGTCTATTATATGGCCTTTGGTGGACTCTGCACCTTCTCGGATGAACTCTCTTGTGGCTGTAGGACGTACTTTTGGCGGGGGCAGGGCATTGATCTTCGCTCTTCTGGCCTCTAACGTGGCTGCTAGGCACTTCAGAACCTGGTTGTGCCGCCAGGTGTAGCGCCCTTGTGACAGACTTGTCTTGCAGCCAACAAGAATGTGTTTGAAGTTAGCTGGAGATGGACAGAGGGGGCATGTAGGGTCCTCTCCATACCACTGTTTGAGGTTGGAGGGGGAGGGAAGGACATCATAAGTGGAGCGCAAGATGAAGCTGATGTGACCTGCCTCCATGCCCAACAGCTCCCTCCATGAGAGTTTTCTCCTCTCGACTCCTTCCCAGCTCATCCACTGTCCTTGCTTAACTTGTGAGATAGCCTTTGCACATCTTGCTGCCTGCTCATACCGACGTACCTCTTCTACAACCAGCCGTCGTCGCTGAGCTGGAGCCGCAGTATGCCACAACGGTCTGCTCTCACTAAGGTCAAGGCATCCTCTTCCCTGCTGCACGAGGCCAATGATGTCTCTGTGTCTAAGATCCTCCTTTGCTTGCAGAGTAGCTGCCGCTGCAGTCCATTTCCTTCCGGTCACCAAGGTAGGAGCTGTTTGGGCAACGCATGGGTCACGAGACTCTGTTAGCGTCACTTCCAGCCTTACCTTTGCACACTTAAACTCCTCTACTAGGCTGGAAACAGGAAGCTCCAGAACACCTCTTCCATACAGTCCGATGTTACTGAAGCATTTGGGAAGACCCAGCCACTTCCTAGCAAATGCGCTAACCATCCTCTCCAACTTTTCTACCTTTGTGGTTGGTACGTCATAGATGGTCAGAGGCCACAAAAGCCTGGGTAGCAACCCAAACTGGAGGCACCACAGCTTCAACCGGCCAGGGAGCATGGTCTTATCGATGTTTTCAAGGCCAGTTATAGTATCCTGCTTGAGCTGGTCCACCTGCCCCGTGTCCTTGAGGGTGGCATGATACCAACGCCCAACACTCTTGACAGGCTTCTCAGACACTGTTGGTATAGCCTCCTCACCCACACATAATCAATGTTCCATCAGCTTCCCCTTCACCACTAAGATGCTTCTGGACTTGCTTGGTTTTATTTCCATCCGGGCCCACTGGATGTTTTCTTGCAGTTTGTTCAGCAGCCGCATAGCACACGCCTTGGTTGTGGTGAGGATGGTCATATCATCCATATAAGCTCTGATGGGGGGAAGACAAAGACTGGATTTAGTCTTTTGACCTCCTACCATCCACTTAGAGGCTCGGATGATGACCTCCATAGCCAAAGTAGGACCTTTGAGTCGCCACTTTGGCTTCTTTCTGTATATATATATATATATATGTAAATATATATAAATATATATATATATATATATATATATATATATATATATATATATGTGTGTGTATATATATATATATATATATAAGTATATATATAAATACAAACCCCGTTTTCACATGAGTTGGGAAATTGTGTTAGATGTAAATATAAACGGAATACAATGATTTGCAATTCCTTTTCAACCCATATTTAGTTGAATGCACTACAACGACAAGATATTTGATGTTCAAACTTATAAATGTTTTTATTTTTATTTTTTTTTTGCAAAATAATAATTAACTTAGAATTTCATGGCTGGAACACGTGCCAAAGTAGTTTGGAAAGGACATGTTCACCACTGTGTTACATCACCTTTTCTTTTAACAACACTCAATAAACGTTTGGGAACTGAGGAAACTAATTGATGAAGCTTTGAAAGTGGAATTTTTTCCCAATGTTGTTTTATGTAGAGCTTCAGTCGTTAAAAATTCCGGGGTCTCCGCTGTCGTATTTTACGCTTCATAATGCACCACACATTTTCCATGGGAGACAGGTCTGGACGACAGGCGGGCCAGGAAAGTACCCGCACTCTTTTTTTAAGAAGCCATGCTGATGTAACACTTGTTTTGCTGAAATAAGGAGGGGCGTCCATGATAACGTTGCTTGGATGACAACATATGATGCTCCAAAACCTGTATGGACCTTTCAGCATTAATGGTGCCTTCACATATGTGTAAGTTACCCATGCCTTGGGCACTGATACACCCCCATACCATCACAGATGCTGGCTTTTGAACTTTGCGTCGATAACAGTCTGGATGGTTCACTTCCCCTCTGGTCCCGATGACACAATGTCAAATATTTCAGAAAAACAATTTGAAATGTGGACCACAGAACACTTTTCCATCAGACCATCTTAGATGATCTCGGGCCCAGAGAAGCCGGCAGCGTTTCTGGATGTTGTTAATAAATGGATTTCGCTTTGCATAGTAGAGCTTTAACTTGCACTTACAGATGTAGCGACAAACTGTATTTAGAAACAGTGGTTTTTTGAAGTGTTCCTGAGCCAATGTGGTTACATCCTCTAGAGATTGATGTCGGTTTTTGATACAGTGCCGTCTGAGGGATCGTAGGTCACGGTCATTCAATGTTGGTTTCTGGCCATGCCGCTTACGGAGTGATTTCTCCAGATTCTCTGAACCTTTTGATGATATTATGGACCGTAGATGTTGAAATCCCTAAATTTCTTGCAATTGCACTTTGAGAAACGTTGTTCTTAAACGGTTGTGGACAAAGGGATGTACCCCGCCCCATCCTTTCTTGCGAAAGACTGAGCATTTTTTGGGAAGCTGTTTTTATACCCAATCATGGCACCCACCTGTTCCCAATTAGCCTGCACACCTGTGGATGTTCCAAATAAGTGTTTGATGAGCATTCCTCAACTTTATCAGTATTTATTGCCACCTTTCCCAACTTCTTTGTCACGTGTTGCTGGCATCAAATTCTAAACTTAATGATTGTTTGCAAAAAAAAAAAAAAATGTTTATCAGTTTGAACATCAAAAATGTTGTCTTTGTAGCATATTCAACTGAATATGGGTTGAGAAGGATTTGCAAATCGTTGTTTTCCGTTTATATTTCCATCTAACACAATTTCCCAACTCATATGGAAACGGAGGATATATATATATATATATATATATATATATATATATATATATATATATATATATATATATATATATATATATATATATATATATGTACATATACATATATGTATTAACCTATATACACACACGTAACACTACTCTACTCATTGTTGTATTTGAAGTGCAATGCTTTGCAGCCAGTAGCACAGCCTTTGAAGGAGCATAGGTATGGGCAGCATTTGTAAAATTTAATTTGCAGGAAAGGAGTGAGTTTATGGTTGAATTGTCCATCCTCGTTCTATTCTCTGTCACTATCTTTCTAACCATGCTCAACACCCTTTCTGATGACTTGCAAGCGTACTTCTTCCTACTCGTCGTCGTCATGACTGTCTCTTCTTCGTTCTTCTGCTTCGTCTCCTTCTTGTTTTGTGTGCAGTTGTGCACTCTCCAAAAGCCATAGATGTTATAACGCGACTGGGCCGGCACAATGTTTATATGGAGCAGAGCAGAGCGTATTCGCAGACGCAAGAAAAGAAAGGAGAAAGAAAGGGCTAGCTTCATGAGGAATCCTTTCAAGCACGCCCGTCAGCTTCTGGAGGAGAAAAGAAACAGGAAACTGGAAGCCACCAAGGAGGAGCTTGAGCAATACATCAGGGGCCAATACAGCGACTCAAAGAGGAACAATCCGTTAGGTTCACCAGGATACTTTCCTCCTCCTCCTCCTCCACCTCCAACCACTCAGTTTGACAGCTTCCCTCCTCGACGGAGCGAGGTAAGAGCAGTGGTCAAGAAAGTGAGGTCAGCATCAGCTCCTGGGCATAACGGAATCCCCTACAAGCTATACAAGAACTGCCCCCAAGTGCTGAAATGCTTGTGGAAGCTAATGAGCACAGCATGGAAGAATCTACTCATTCCGTCGGAGTGGCAGAGAGCTGTGGCGGTACTTAATCCAAAGGAACAGGAGTCCCATAACATCAATCAATTCAGGAGTATTGCTCTGTTGAATGTCGAGGGAAATATCTTCTTTACAGTCATGGCCAAGAGACTAACCTCTTATCTCACAGAGAATGGCTATATTGACACCAAATGCCAGAAAGCAGGAGTACCAGGTTTTCCAGGATGCATGGAGAATTCTTCAATGATTTGGGCACAGATCCAGAGGGCCAAGCAGGAGAAGAGCGACCTCCATTTGGTGTAGCTTGACCTTGCCAACGCTTATGGTTCTGTCCCTCACAAACTCATCCAGTTTGGATTGGAATTCTTCCACGTCCCTGTTTCCATCATCAACCTGGTAACCAGCTACTTCAGGGACTTCCAGATGTTTTTCAGCCTCCAGGATTTTACAACAGGATGGCAGCGTCTGGAAGTAGGCATAGCCATGGAGTGTTCCATCTCCCCAGTCCTCTTTGTCGCAGCTTTTGAAATCATCCTCCGCCGAGCCCGTCAGACTGTAGGAGGAATGAGGCTGCAGACTGGGCAGAGGCTTCCACCACTCCGAAGCTACATGGACGATGTCACTTTGGTACTGCAAACAGCCCCATGCATGAGAAGGTGTCTGAAGAGGCTGGATGAGCGAGTGACATGGGCACGGATGAAGATAAAACCCTCCAAGTCACGCAGCCTCTCCTTGCGCAAAGGCACCAGAAACGACAAAACCATCCTTGTTGCAGGAGGTGAGCAAATCCCTCTACTGGGTCATCCACTCCATCCAAAGCGGTACAATGCGGACTTGTCGGACAAGCATGCAGGCAATGCAGCACGGAAACAACTTTCAGAAGGCCTAGCGAGTATCAACAAGAGCCAGCTCCCCGGAAAGTACAAGTTGTGGTGCTACAACTTCACACTGTACCAAAGGCTTATGTGGCCACTGAATATGTGCGAGATTCCATCCTCAACAGCCAACGGGTTGGACAGATTAGCCAATTCCTACATCCAAAAGTGGCGGGGCCTACCGTGTTGCTTCTACGACACTGGCTTATTTGGGGGCAACTTTACTGCATCTGCCGATCCAGTCCATCGCCCTGGGCTACAAGCAGGTGAAGGCCAGATTGGTTTTCGAGCTGGAAGAATCCTCAGATCCTACAGTGAGGAATGCACATTTACCAATCCAAACAGGCCGCAAGTGGCAAGCAGGGCCAGAGGTTGCCAAGGCCATTGGCAGGCTCCAACACCAGGAGATAGTTGGCAGGGTGCAAGTAGGAAGAGCGGGGCTGGGCTGGGGAGATCATCCACACCTCTGTTCAAAGGCCACAAAGAGGGAACACAGAGCCATGGTTGTGGAGGAGGTCTCAAGGGTGAACCAGGAGCAATATACCATCAAGGTCGCCAAGGAAGATGGACCACTTGGGTAGGTACCATCAGCAGACCCATCAGCTGGGCCGACCTATGGAAGATGCCATAAGCCAGACTCAGCTTCCTACTCAGGGCAACTTATGACACCTTGCCATGCCCCAGAAATCTCAACCAGTGGTTCGGCCAGGAGGAAAGCTGTCCCCTGTGGGGTGCTCCCAACACCAGCCTGTAGCACTTGGCTGCAAGATCACGCTGACATAGGGTCGCTTCAGATGGCGGCATGATCAAGTCCTGATAAAACTGGCAGAAGTCCTGGAAAGCCGTAGACGAGAGGCCAACAGCCAGCCCATAGCCAAGCAACTTCCTGTCATGTTTGTGAGGTCAGGGGAAGGCAAAGGAGACACCAGCCAACGAGGCCCCCGCAGTGTCCTCTCTCTGGCAAGGGACTGGAGAATGAGTGCTGACATCGGCAAACAGCTCCAATTCCCCCGTGAGATCACTACCACTTCACTCCACCTAGACATTGTGCTGTGGTCTGCTGTTACCAAGTCTGCCATGCTGATTGAGCTTACCATCCCCTGGGAGGAGGGAATCCAGGCAGCCTATGAGCACAAAGCAGCCAAGTATGTAGATCTGGCTGCTGAGTGCAGAGAGGCAGGCTGGTCCACTACCATCTACCCTCTGGAAGTAGGCTGTCAGGGCTTTGTCGGTACATCAACCATAAGGCTGCTCCGAGATGTGGGATCGACTGGGACTAACTCCAAAGCGAAACAAAGGCCCTTGCTGAGGAAGCAGAAAAGGGAAGTTTTTGGTTGTGGCTGAGGAGGAGGGATAAGTACTGGGGGTCCAGGCAATAAGATGGGTCAGCTGCAAGGTGTGGCAGGGAGACGTCCCTGCCACCGCTCCGCCACCAGGAGGCGTTCCGGGGTTAAAGAGAGCGAAACTCCAATGAGCGGTGGTCACCGGCTGACGACCCTGCAGCTGACCCAAGGCGCTGTAGGAGGCGCGTCAGGCATACTTGCCCAGCAGAAACAACACCATATCTATACAATAAATCTGGAGAAAAAGCGGATATGACGAAAGGCTATCGTCACTCAGGTCTGCATGAACCTGGAGGGGGCGTTCCTTGTTTTTCGGCTGGAAATCGGGAGAAATACGGGAGAATGGTTGTCCAGGAAGATTTTCGTAAGAGGCACTGAAATTCGGGAGTCTCCCGGAAAATTCGGGAGGTTCAGCAAGTATGTGCTATTCAACTGGCGGCCCTTGGGCCACCTCCAGTCCGCCAAAGCTTTTAATTTGGCCGCCGAACCACACCCAAATAGGCTTGATGAAACCATTCAAAATAGAGTTGTTCGTGCGTGCAGTATTCCCGCCACCACGCAGGGGGAAAAGGCAACGCATATGTGTCACATTGAAGCTGCAGTTGGCTGAGTACTAAAAGATTGTCAGGCGACGAGGGTTGTATTGATTTATAAAAATGCAGACGATTGAGGAGGCAGCGTGTATGTGAGCAAGGTATTTACTAAAAGATCAAACAAAAGGCGAGAGCTAGGAAGTGCTCTGAAAGCATAGAGGAAGCTATGCGCAGAAACAAAACTTCACTAGACAGGCTATAAAGACAAAAAAAGCGGAATGCTGGAACACATCAAAAACACTTAAAAAGAATGTGGAGAGGACGGCGTCCACAAAGTACATACGTATGAAAGCTCAGCCGCTCATACACAATGGACGTTATATTTTTGTAATGTTAATATTTTCAATCTTAAAAACCTAAATAAAAGGAAGACATATAAAGAAATAAAACTGAAGAAGGAAAATAATTATAAAACTTTTAAAGCTTTTGTTTCGTAATGCTGTTAACTACCTGTTTAGCTGCACACGCCGTTAATGAGTAGCGAGTGCAGAATAATTAATTTGTTGACAGGGCAGTTTGAAAGCGGATGTGTTTGGAGGATGTTAGTGTGATCAAGAACAGCCCCGCACTGGCCAATGAGAAACCCTGGATGAACTGTGAGGTACGTGCAATGCTAAAGGCTCAGAACAACGCTTTTAAATCTGGCGATATGGTGGCACTTAAAACAGGCAAAGCTAACCCTAACCGTGCCATTAGGGTTCCAAAGCATGTTCACAGTCAGAAAGTGCCGCACTTCTTCGAGAACCCCACGAATAGTAGACGAATGTGGCAGGGCGTGCATGTCATCACAGACTATAAAGCTACCCCCGGCCCCTGTGACAACAGCATCAGCTATCTGAATGAACTGAACAAGCACTTTGCGAGGTTTGAGGCACTTAACACCACTCCGGCGAGTAAATCCATCCCTTCCTGATGAGCAGCCGCTCAACCTGGACACAGCGGATGTCCGGAGAACCCTGAAGACAGTGAACCCCCGAAAAGCAGCGGGAGCTGATGACATTCCGGACAGGGTGCTAAAGAAATGTGCAGACCAGCTGGCTGGGGTTCTCACATATATTTTCAACAAATCGCTGACCCAGGCTGTGGTACCATCATGTTTCAAGACGGCCACAATCATTCTAGTACCTAAAAAAATCAACAATAACCTCCCTCACTGATTATGGCCCCATGGCCATCACCCCCATCATAATGAAGTGCATTGAGAGGCTGGTAAAGGAATACATTGTCTCCAGACTTCCCCCCACATTTGACCCATACCAGTTTGCTCATTGCCCTAACCACTCCATCTCCTCTGCACTCCACCTGAGCTTAGAACATCTGGAAGGAAAGGACACACACGTGTGGATGTTGTTTCTGGACTTCAGCTCATCCCGCAGCACTTGGTGAGTAAACTGGCCCCCCTTGGATTCAGTAGCCCCCTATGCAAATGGCTGCTTGACTTCCTCACAGACAGACCCCAGCCTGTGAGAGTGAGCGACAACACCTCCAGTGCCATCTCCCTGAACACCGGCTCTCCCCCAGGGCTGTGTCCTGAGTCCGCTGCTGTTTACATTGATGACCCATGACTGCTGCGCCAGGTCCACTACTAACCACATTGTGAAGTATGCGGACGACACAACAGTAGTGGCCCTTGTAGGAGCCCTTTTAGGCATCCTTATTTTTGTGTTGGCATTACTTTCTTTTGTCACTAGATGGCGGGCTTTTTGATTGAGCAGTGCAGGGTTGAAGGCATATAAAGGAGCACAGGTGAGCTGATTAGGGAGGACTCAGGTGTGGGAGCACGAACCGTTCTTACCACAACAGCACACAACAGCAGACAACAACAGCAGACAACAACAGCAGACAACAGCACACAGCAACAGGCAGGAAAGACAGGAGAACATATGGCACAATGTCACTACAATAATCCATGGTATGTTTCATTCACCCTGCAAGTTTATTAATAAATATGCATTAACTGGAGTTCTGACTGGACCTCACTTCAATGCAATGTTTGCTGCTGCGTAGGATCACTCCCTCAAACCTGTTGAGTAGTGACAATAAATTAGAACATTTAAAGGTGAAGATTGCCACTATCCGTGACAACAACGACATTGACTAAGAAGGAGGTGAAACATCTGATTGACTGGTGCAGAACCAACAACCTGGTCTTGAATGTCGAGAAGACCAAAGAGATTACCGTCGACTTCTGGAGGCACCAGTCATTGTTGAAATGCCGTGTAGAAATTTTTAGTTTGCATGGACATTATCTGTATGCATAGTTTTGTTTTTGAGGGAAGGAAACATTGAAGATAGTCATATCATTTTCTAAGCACGGGGACATGGCATCACTGGTGTGCCGGGAGATACAGTCTGGTGTGCCCTGGGAAATTGTCATTTCACCTAATTGGGTTAAAAAATATTTTTTGTAAACCAATAATTATAATCCGCAAATAAAGTGCCGTTGTTGAGTGTCTGTGCTGTCTAGAGCTTGACAGGGTAAACGTGTAATACGCTTTCATATCAGTAGGTGGCAGCACGTAGCTAATTGCTTTGTAGTGATCACAATATGCAGATGACAGCGGGAGGCACTGTGCAGGTCAAAAGGTATCTAATGCTTAAACCAAAAAAAACAGAAGGAAAGTGCCGCTAAGAAAAGGCATTAAAGCTTAGGGATGGCTATGCAGAATGAAACTAAAACTTAACTGGCTACAAAGTAAACAAAAACAGAATGCTGGACGACAGCAAAGACTTACAGCGTGTGGAGCAGAGAAGGCGTCCACAAAGTACATCCGAACATGACGTTACAATCAACAATGTCCTCAAAAAGAAGGATGGCAACAACTTAAATGTTCTTGATTGCTATAACAAAGCAGGTGTGGGGAATAACACTCAGGGAAAAAAACAAAACAGGAAAAAACACTAAAAGACAAAAACTAAAACACTACACACAGGAAAACACCAAAAAAATCCAAATAAGTCACGGCGTGATGTGACAGGTCATGACAGTACTTTGAGACAAGAGCTATAGTGATGCATGCTTGGTTATGGTTTAAATTCATACCTAACACTTGCGAGACCAACTTTTTACTGTCAATATCGCCTGCTGTGTTTTTTTTTTTATGTTTTCGGCTGGTGGTGTACCTCAGCATTTTTTCAATGAAAAAAATGTGCCTTGTTTCAAAAAAGGTTGGAAAACACTGCCTTATAGTACGTACGCATTAAAAACACAAGCCGAATGAAATAATAACTGTATTCCAAAATAATTTTCATCAATAAAGTATACATGTATGAGTATGAGTAGGTTTTATTATTCCGAACAAATTTTATTTTATAACGCTGTGTAGAGGCGGAGCCGACGGTCCGACGGCGGGGTAGGGCAAGCCATAGTCCTACTCAAGATGGCGGCCAGGAGGCAGAGGATGCGGCGGAGTGGAGAGGCTGGGCTTGCTGGGAGCGACACCGCCACAATCTGAATCAGGTGCGTGACACACACACCGGCTCACAATCTGCCTATCTCCTAGCAGTATATAAAAGGGGAGAAGGAAGAAAGAGGGATGCAGAAGGAGTAGGAGAACCAGCAGGAGAACGTGACGAGCGAGAACGACTGAGAGCGAGCTGAACACAGCGACGAAGACGCGGCCGACTGTAGGCGAGAGAGGAGCGAGCAGGAGAGGAGCAGCTGAAAAGCGATCCGAAGAAAAGACAAAGCTTTATTGAAAAATAAACAAGAGTCAAACCTGCAAAAGCATGTCCTTCCTAGATGGTCCATGCAACCCGCACAATGACAGCAGGAAGCCGTTCACAAACGCCTACAACAGTGATTGTTTCCTTGATGTTAGAGTTACTTAAATGACAAAAAGTCAGTCTACAAAGGGCCATGAATCCAATCTTTTTAGTCAGGTATTAGCGTACATAAAATAAAGTAGGAAAACAATTTGCTAATTTGATTATGACACAAAGCATGTAAACAAATCGAACCACAAAATATAAACAGAACTGCTGAAAAAGTTGTCGTTCTCGGATCACCACCGTTTTTCGAGCTGTAACGATTCATCAGTTATTCGATTTGATATGTATTGAGTTGCTTCAGTGATTTGTTTAATAAATAAAAAAAATATGTCGACATTGCTTCCACAAGACTGCTCTAATGAAGCGCGTATGAGAGCTGAGCACTTATTGGACACAGAGGTTAAGCTGCGGGTGATGTGGCCTGTTTGTGTGTGGCGAAAAACAAAGGAGTACAGGGAGATAGATATCTGCCAAAGAAAAACAACAACAAAGTGGAAAGAGAGCATGGGGCCAAAGAAGACAAGAGAGAGTTCTTGCGATTATTTAAAAGTGAAAAATACACACATCGAAGTGAAATGTTAGCAGTGTCAAAGGAAGCTGGCATCGGTGGTAAAGCATATTAGGATGAAGCATCTTTCATACTTAAGAGCAGCACAAAAAGAGACACAGGATAACGTTTCTTTTAGTTTCTAACTTCATCTTATTGATTGATTGATTGATTGAAACTTGTATTAGTAGATTGCACAGGACAGTACATATTCCGTAAAATTGACCACTAAATGGTAACACCTGAGTAAGTTTTTCAACTTTCAACTGTCATTGTCCGCGTTAACCAATTCATGATACAAATATATAGTATCAGCATAATACAGTCATTATACAAGTTAATCATCAGAGTATATACATTGAATTATTTACAATCTGGGGGTGGGATGTGGAGGGGGTTGAGGGTGGGCGGTTAGGTTAGGTTGCTATCAGCATATTTCAGTCATCTTACAAGTTTATCTTCTGAGAAATGACATTGTAACAGTGTAGGTTCCACTTTGTAGGATATGTACAGCGAGCAGTGAACATAGTTAGCTCAAAAAGCATAAGAACAAGTATATACATTTGATTATTTACAATACGATGAGTTGATGGAATCTGGGTTTATCGTCTGACTAGCTTGTTCTGGGATATTTGGAGTCTTGATTTGAGACATGTATACATGTGTCTTTCAAAACAAATGTGTTATCTGACCCCATGTTTGCGCCTACAGTTTGTATGTTGATGCTAGCGAGTTGTTTGTCCAAAAGTCAAACGCCAGTGTTTGTGTTTTGTTTGGTTCTTTATTTATTTTTTAATGGTGTTGTTTTCGGCTGCACAGTTATTATTTTAAAAGCCTGGTAAATTTACGTGACTTTTACCATAAAAAAAATGTGCGTTGTGTAAACTGTCCACTGAAATTTTACCTTGGTTTACAATTGAAAAGTCCACATTCAACATTTCCAATTGCATAAAAGACAAACATCAGTTGTCCTCACCAGTTTCAGGTCGTATACTGTGGTCAAAGTTTATGATCTACAATAAACTTACAGTGAGCAAGGAAGCAAGGAAACAGCAGACCACTTGATGATGTAAACATATAGAAACACGGAAGTGATCACGCCGAACGAGGCGAATTACGGCACTGCTATAAATAGTTTGCCTGCGTTTACGCTTATGACAACAATATCACTAATACTTGGTTAATATTCACGTCACAAAATGTAAATTGAGTATTGTTGGCGCTATTTGAATGGTTAATTATTGGATTTTATGGAGCTCCCATTGGCTCTGCTGTGAGTGGACTTGTATTTGCATTTATTTAATATTTAGAATGCATAAAAAAAAAATCCATCCGTTGTCATGTCTTTCATAATGATTGTACAATTGAAAAAAAAGTTCAGTTCCTCTTTAAAGAGGAACATTTTCACAATTTCAGAAGGGTTAAAACAAATAAAAATCAGTTCCCACTATCTTATTTTATTTTTCGAAGATTTTTTCAAAATGTTACCCGTCACGCAATACCCCAAAAAACTGCTTCAAAGTGCCTGATTTTCACCATCGCGATATCCACCCGTCCATTTTCCTGTGACGTCACTGCGTGACCACACAGAAACAAACATGGCGGATAGCACAGAAAGATATAGCGAAATTAGCTCGGATTCAGACTGGGATTTCAGCGGCTTAAGTGATTCAACAGATTACGCATGTATTGAAACGGATGGTTGGAGTGTGGAGGCAGATAGCGAAAACAAAATTGAGGAGGAAACTGAAGCTATTGAGCCATATCATGACAACAGCAACGAGGACGAATTTGGCGATCGCCTTCTAACCAACGATTGTATCTTTTGACAACTAGTGCAACTTGAATCCGTCGATTGGTATGTGTTTGTTTGGCATTAAATGTGGGTGGAGGGAAAGGCTGGATGCAAATATAGCTACAAATGAGGCATAATGATGCAATATGTACATACAGCTAGTCTAAATAGCATGTTAGCATCGATTAGCTTGCAGTCATGCCGGGACCAAATATGTCTGATTAGCACATAAGTCAATAACATCAACAAAACTCACCTTTGTGATTTCGTTGACTTTATCGTTGGAAGTGCATCTGCTTTGAGTGTTGCAGGATATCCACACATCTCTGTCGTAGCATCGCTATCGTCGGTAGCGATGCTACGACAGAACAGAACAAACGAGGGACTTTCGCATTTTTTGACAGCTGGTGCAACTTGAATCCGTCGATTGGTATGTGTTTGTTTGGCATTAAATGTGGGTGGAGGGAAAGGCTGGATGCAAATATAGCTACAAATGAGGCATAATGATGCAATATGTACATACAGCTAGTCTAAATAGCATGTTAGCATCGATTAGCTTGCAGTCATGCCGGGACCAAATATGTCTGATTAGCACATAAGTCAATAACATCAACAAAACTCACCTTTGTGATTTCGTTGACTTTATCGTTGGAAGTGCATCTGCTTTGAGTGTTGCAGGATATCCACACATCTCTGTCGTAGCATCGCTATCGTCGGTTGCGATGCTACGACAGAACAGAACAAACGAGGGACTTTCGCATTTTTTGATAGCTGGTGCAACTTGAATCCGTCGATTGGTATGTGTTTGTTTGGCATTAAATGTGGGTGGAGGGAAAGGCTGGATGCAAATATAGCTACAAATGAGGCATAATGAAGCAAGATGTACATACAGCTATCCTAAATAGCATGTAAGCATCGATTAGCATGCCGTGACCATTGATATGTCTGATTAGCACACTCCACGTAAGTCAACTTAAATCCCTCACTGTTCGTGTTGTTACACCCTCCGACAACACACCGACGAGGCATGATGTCTCCAAGGTACGGAAAACAGTCGAAAAAACGGAAAATAACACAGCTGATTTGACTTGGTGTGTGTAATGTGTTTGAGAAAATGGCGTATTGCTTCCTGTTGTGATGTCACGGGTGAAAGGTCATTGCTCTGACAGCGAAAAATTGAAAGGTGTTTCAATCGCCAAATCCACCCTTTTAGAGTTCGGAAATCGGTTAAAAAAACATATGGTCTTTTTTCTGCAACATCAAGGTTTATATTGACGCTTACATAGGTCTGGTGATAATGTTCCCCTTTAATATTTAAGTAATGCAAAACAATTAAATAAGCTGTTTGACAAACTACCACCCTAATGACAAAAATATATGTGCTTTTTTGCTCCTCCTGTCCTAAAAAGGTATTAATAAAAAAAACCAAATGATGTCATAAATGAGCTAACAATTACAGAAGTAGAAAGAGAGCAGAGCATGTACTCCTCTTCATGAAGCCTCTTCACCCGACCTTGCATTATTAGTTCCTGTGGAGTATCATAGAATGAGTGCAGTGCTTTGTGAGGATGGTGACTCCACACAGGCCTCCTCGTGACTTTCTAATATTTCCCAACCCGAACAGAAATCTCTGGAAGAATACATATCCTCCTCGATTGCCGCTGGCCATCCATGTCCTTGTTGGCGGCTGGATTTTTTTCATTAAGCAGAAGGACAGCTCTTTATGTCCACGTATTGATTTTTGCGCACTCAATAAGATCACGGTCAAAATCAGGTACCGACTACCCCTTCTGGAGCCCACATTTACATTGCTTCATGACGTTGCAATGTTCACAAAGTTAGATATCATCTTGTTCGCGTGAGATGAATGGAAAACGGTGTTTAACACCCCATTAGGGCACATTAAATATTGCGTTATGTTGTTCGGGCTTACTAATGCGCCGGCAGTTTTCCAATCATTAATCAATGACATCCTCCAGTACATGGTAGGGTGATTTGTTATTATGTACCTTGATGATATTCAGATATTTTCTCCGTCCATCAAAGAACATATTCGACTCGTCCGTCAGGTTCATCAGAAACTGTTAGGGAATCGGTTGTACGTCAAGGCTCAAAAATGCACTTTTCACTCTTCGTCTGTGTCGTTTTTGGGATATGTTGTGCAGAGAGGGTAAATTAGACCCCATCTGGCCAAGAGACTGGGGACACTTAAAGGGGAACATTAGCACAATTTCAAAAGGGTTAAAAACAATAAAAATCAGTTCCCAGTGGCTTGTTGTATTTTTTGAAATTTTTTTCAAAATTTTACCGGTCCCCGAATATCCCTAAAACAAGCTTTAAAGTGCTTGATTTTCGCTATTTGTGATGCTACTATCCCTTTACCTGTGACGTCATACAGTGCTGCCAATGTAAACAAACAACGGCGAATACCACAGCAAGATATAGCGACATTAGCTCGGATTCAGACTTGGATTTCAGCGATTTAAGCGATTTAACAGATTACGCATGTATTGAAACGGATGGTTGGAGTATGAAAGTATTGAAGAAGAAACTGAAGCTATTGAGCGAATAGCTATTGACGCTATTCATAGCCATAGCATGGCCGAATAGCTACGTTAGCATCGCCGGTAAAATGTGCGGACCAAACGATCAGGACTTTCGCATCTCGTGACACTGGAACAACTTAAATCCTTCGATTGGTAAGTGTTTTTTTTCGCATTTAATGTGGATGGAAGTAAACTTAATATAGTTGCAAATGCATCTGCAGGTTATCCATACATGTATGTGCCATGTGCTGCTTTAGCACCGCCGGTAAATAAAATGCTAGCATCGATTAGCGTAGCATGTTAGCATCGATTAGCTGGCAGTCAACGTCAACAAAACTCACCTTTGTGAATTCGTTGACTTTATAGTTGCAAATGCATCTGCAGGTTATCCATACATCTCTGTGCCATGTCTGCTTTTGCACCGCCAGTGAATAGCATGTTAGCGTCGATTAGCGTAGCATGTTAGCATCGATTAGCTGGCAGTCACGCCGCAACCAAATATGTCTGATTAGCACATAAGTCAACATCAACAAAACTCACCTTTGTGATTTTGTTGACTTTATCGTTGCAAATGCATCTGCAGGTTATCCATACATCTCTGTGCCATGTCTGTCATCGCCGGTCAAATGTGCAGACACTTTGGTACATTAATGGCGGCAGATTTCTTGCCATTTTCGCATCTTCGGGCCAGTGGTGCAGCTTGAATCCCTCCCTGTTAGTGTTGTTACACCCTCCGACAACATTCTAGAAAGAATGTATTAATGACAGATTTTTTTAATCTTTTGTTTTTTACACAAAATATTTCTTCCAAATGTAAGAAAAAATAGCTTCTAAATAGCCCGGTGAGCAACTAACATAAGCGACGTGCCAAAGGGAGCGAAAGGATGACTTCCTCTGTCTCTGTCGCGCGGCAGAAGCGCGTACTTTAGCATTATAAAAGCTTGAAAGGTTAAAATAAAAGGCATGATGTCTGCAAGGTTCCAAAAAATAGTCGAAAAAACAGAAAATAACAGAGCTGAGACCCGTTATTTGTAATGTGTTGAAAATGAAAATGGCGGCTGTATTACCTCGGAGACGTCACGTTCTGACATCATCGCAAAAAGAGCAATAAACAGAAAAGTGTTTAATTCGCCAAAATTCACCCATTTAGAGTTTGGAAATCGGTTAAAAAAATATATGGTCTTTTTTCTGCACCATCAAGGTATATATTGACGCTTACATAGGTCTGGTGATAATGTTCCCCTTCAATGCACACTTTCCGGTCTCCTTTCTAACTGTGGCCACTTATGTTCAATAGTCCTGCTGTCTAATAAGCCAGTGGTTCTCAAATGGGGGTACACGTACCCCTGGGGGTACTTGAAGGTATGCCAAGGGGTACGAGAGATTTTTTTGAAATATTCTAAAAATAGCAAAAATTCAAAAATCCTTTATAAATATATTTATTGAATAATACTTCAACAAAATATGAATGTAAGTTCATAAACTGTGAAAAGAAATGCAACAATGCAATATTCAGTGTTGACAGATTTTTTGTGGACATAAATATTGATGTTAAAGATTTCATTTTTTTCTGAAGAAATGTTTAGAATTAAGTTCATGAATCCAGATGGATCTCTTACAATCCCCAAAGAGGGCACTTTAAGTTGATGATTACTTCTATGTGTAGAAGTATGTATTTATAATTGAATTACTTGTTTATATATCAACAAGTTTTTACTTATTTTTATATCTTTTTTCCCAAATAGTTCAAGAAAGACCACTACAAATGAGCAATATTTAAATCAGAAACTGATGACATAGTGCTGTATTTTACTTCTTTATCTCTTTTTTTCAACCAAAAAATGCTTTGTTTTGATTAGGGGGTACTTGAATCAAAAAAAATGGTCACAGGGGGTACATCAATGAAGAAAGGTTGTAAAGAGGAAGGACTGTCTCCGACTGGCACAGATTTATCTCAGAATGGTCGCACGTAAGTCATTCACTTAAATTAAAACTTGTGACTGGAAAAATTATCAAAGGCAATTTGAAGAAGTTTGTATATTTTGAGCATGATTGACAAAGTACAAAAACAAGTCAACTTCAACATGTGTTGTTTGATCGTACTGCCATTCCTGTTGGTGTTGTTTTTTTTTAATTCATTTAAGAAGAAGGTTGATGTGAAATTGGCAGGATGTTGTAGAACAGAGTATAGAACTGACAGGTCGGCTGTTGAAAAAGCAGCCTTAAGTGGTGCCTCGAGACAAGACAGGAGTAAGCGTGCCAGGAATCCTGAGGAACAAATGGTTCAGAGGACACACGAGGGAATAAGTTTGGCATCGACTAAACAGGCTTGCCAAAAGAATACCTGCCACAACAGTTAGCTCGAACAATGTGACAAAGGGTTGGTGAAGAGCCAGACGCCGTGAGCTTCTTTACTCATGCAGGTGAGCTGAATCAGCAATGAGAAGAGGGAGACAATAGAGGTAAAGGGGGGCATATGGACTGGACTCTCACTATTATGTTAGATCCACTATGGACTGGACTTTCACAATATTATGCTAGACCCACTCGACGTCCATTGCATCCGGTTACCCCTTTTGGGGGGGGGGGGGGGGGGGGGGTCACCCACATCTGCGGTCCTCTCCAAGGTTTCTCATAGTCATTCACATTGACATCCCACTGGGTTGTGAGTTTTTCCTTCCCCTTTTGTGGGCTCTGAACCGAGGATGTTGTTTTGGCCTGGGTAGCCCTTTGAGACACTTGTGATTTAGGGCAATATAAATAAACATTGATTGAGACAGGGAACACACAAATACTGCAACCACTTTTCTAATAAGTCCAGGAAGTTTCTTGGTAATTGCTTGTACAGTGTTTTCTGTACTATGGAGCAGGCCTGGGCAATTATTCTGACTCCGGGTGCCATATTTAGAGAAAAAAAATGTGTCGGGGGCCAGTATATCTATCTATCTATCTACAGTGGGGGAAACAAGTATTTAGTCAGCCACCGATTGTGCAAGTTCTCCCACTTAAAATGATGACAAAGGTCTGTCATTTTCATCATAGGTACACTTCAACTGTGAGAGACAGAATGTGAAACAAAATCCAGGAATTCACATTGTAGGAATTTTAAAGAATTTATTTGTAAATTATGGTGGAAAATAAGTATTTGGTCAACCATTCAAAGCTCTCACTGATGGAAGGAGGTTTTGGCTCAAAATCTCACCATACATGGCCTTCGTCATTCTTTCCTTAACACGGATCAATCGTCCCGACCCCTTAGCAGAAAAACAGCCCCAAAGCATGATGTTTCCACCCCCATGCTTCACAGTAGGTGTGGTGTTCTTGGGATGCAACTCAGTATTCTTCTTCCTCCAAACACGACGAGTTGAGTTTATACCAACATGGATACATGGATGATACAGCAGAGGATTGGGAGAATGTCATGTGGTCAGATGAAACCAAAATAGAACTTTTTGGTATAAACTCAACTTGTCGTGTTTGGAGGAAGAAGAATACTGAATTGCACCCCAAGAACACCATACCTACTGTGAAGCATGGGGGTGGAAACATCATGCTTTGGGGCTGTTTTTATGCTAAGGGGACAGGAAGATTGATCCGTGTTAAGGAAAGAATGAATGGGGCCATGTATCGTGAGATTTTGAGCCAAAACCTCCTTCCATCAGTGAGAGCTTTGAATGGTTGACCAAATACTTATTTTCCACCTTAATTTACAAATAAATTCTTTAAAATTCCTACAATGTGAATTCCTGGATTTTTGTTCACATTCTGTCTCTCACAGTGGAAGTGTACCTATGATGAAAATTACAGACCTCTGTCATCATTTTAAGTTGGAGAACTTGCACAATCGGTGGCTGACTAAATACTTTTTTGCCCCACTGTATCTATCTATCTATCCATCTATTTATCTATCTATACACATGTATATATATATTTGTATTGTTCTATGTTTCATGCCCTATACCGGGAGTCGGCTGCCAGCATGCGGCTCATTAGCGCTGTCCTGGTGCCTCCCAGGAGCTTTTTCAAAAAATTTGTTTGAATGGAAAAAGAATAAAAGATTTTGTGACGATAAAAACATTGTTGCAAAAATAGTAGTATAGACTAGATATGCTCCTGTACTTGGTATCATTACAATTGATGTCAGGTGTTGATCAACCCATGGCATTTGTTTACATGTTTACGGTGTGTAGTGAAGCATGTTTAGCTATTCCTCATCCTGCAAGGATGATACTTTATTTGTCGCCATGGAGGCGAGCATTTGTGATTTGGAAGAAGGTAAAAGAATGCCGATTGAATATGCACATTAGCCGCTAACTGGCTAGCCATGTCTTAAACCACCTCTTCCTCTGGGTGTTTCAGTGTTATAACTTCACCTTTAGCTTTAGTTTTTAAGTCAAAATGGATCCATTCTGCCTTTTTTGTCTACACACCGTGTGTGCTTTAAAGTACTCTGCGATTGTGCGCTGCCGAAAATGCTCCTCTGCTCGTAAAACCAGCAATGTCACAACGCGCCGTCATGCCTGTAAAGTAAAAAAAAAATGATGGCAAACCGGTACTTTTCAAACAGAGTATAGTCTCTTTTTTGATTAATTAGCACCGTGATACTATATTAGTACCGGTATACCATGCAACCCTAGTTCTGAGGCATCCAAAACTGAGGTCAAGTTCACGCCCAAATGCACGAAACTTATGGTTTGATGCTTTGACATGATTGTGTAACATAATTGTTGCTTGCGTTTCAGAATTAGATAATTAAAGGTCTCTCTGCATGTGTTTACTTTCACACTAAGCCCCCACTTATTGTATTTATTGCTGTGGGTCTTAAAATACATACAGTGCAGTACTTTTTGTCACTCCCTAATGGAATGGAAAGCCCCCTGACATTCAGCGTTAATTGTTGTGGCGACAGCACCAGAAGGCTGGCACAGATATAGCCTAACACAGATTTAGATTTCAAAGTAATGGCGACAGGGCTTATCTGAACTCTGTCAAGAACATCTGGCTTGACTGGATGAAAGAAAGATTTGTGCCACCTGCGTCAAATTCCAGACGGATAGACAGACATACCAAAAGGGGGAAAATAAACACAGCAGCCCTGGAAAGGCACACCATGTCACAACTAACTACGAAGCAATATCTAACCTGTTTTTCAAATGGCTTGAGAAAGAGTTGTAAAGGACAAGGTTTTCAATCAATCAATCAATGTTTACTTATATAGCCCTAAATCACAAACCACAACACAAACCACTACGACATCCTCGGTAGGCCCACATAAGGGCAAGGAAACTCACACCCAGTGGGACATCGGTGACAATAATGACCCAGTGGGACGTCGGTGACAATGATGACTATGAGAACCTTGGAGAGGAGGAAAGCAATGGATGTCGAGCGGGTCTTACATGATACTGTGAAAGTTCAATCCATAATGGATCCAACACAGTCGCGAGAGTCCAGTCCAAAGCGGATCCAACACAGCAGCGAGAGTCCCGTTCACAGCGGAGCAAGCAGGAAACCATCCCAAGCGGAGGCAGATCAGCAGCGCAGAGATGTCCCCAGCCGATACACAGGCGAGCAGTACATGGCCACCGGATCGGACCGGACCCCGTCCAAAAGGGAGAGTGGGACATAGAAGAAAAAGAAAAGAAGTTCTCAACGGTTAAACTACAAAAGATCTTAGATCATAGGTGTCAAACTCTGGCCCTCGGGCCAAATTTGGCCCGCCGTGTAATTTCATTTGGCCCTTGAGGCAATATCAAATTAACATTAGAGCTGGCCCGCCGGTGTTATACAGCGGTGCCGCTGTATCACCGCATTCACCGATTTCCCGGGAGACTCTCGAATTTCAGTTTCCCTCCCAAAAATCTCCCGGTGCAACCATTCTCCCGAATTCCACCCGGACAACAATATTGGGGGTGTGCCTTAAAGGCACTGCCTTTAGCGTCCCTTACAACCTGTCATCAAGTCTGTTTTTCTTCCTCACAAACAGCATGCCGGCCCAGTCATGTAATATATGTGGCTTCTACACACATGTAAGTAAATGCAAGGCATACTTGATCAACAGCATACAGGTCACACTGAGGGTGGCCATACAAACAACTTTAACACTGTTACAAATATGCGCCACACTGTGAACCCACACCAAACAAGAATGATCAACACATTTCGGGAGAACATCTGCACCATAACACAACATAAACACAACAAAAACACAACAGAACAAATACCCAGAACCCCTTGCAGCATTAACTCTTCCGGACCGCTACAATATACATTCCCTCCCCGCTACCAACAAACCCCGCCCCCCTAACCCCGCCCACCTGAGCATCAACTGAGCAGTAAAAAGGCCTGAATGGGTTATTTATTCATTGTTATTTTATTTTCAAATGTATTAGCCTCTGTTAATATTTACCTCAGAAGGCTGCAAATACAAAAGAGGTATTACATTTTTATTTAAAATTGATTTGATATGCCATTGATATTTTTTAATTATTATTGTTATTATTATTTGAAACTCAATTTTGCATGTCACTATAAAGTTATATAAGCCTTGCTTGTTCAATATTCAATGAAAAACTTGTTTGGGTCCCTATTAAAAGGTTCATTTGTTCAACCTCGGCCCGCGGCCTTGTTCAGTTTTAAATTTTGGCCCACTCTGTATTTGACTTTGACACCCCTGCCTTAGATGGTTGCATGTTATTGGTAGCTTTTCGGGACATTATTGATCATTACAGTAGGAAGGGGATTCATATTGCACCATTCATCGCGGTTTACCTGTTACATGAAACGTGACTGTGGAGGGGGGTGTGGCCTGCGGACCTGTAGCAAAGCGGGGTGTGCCAGGACCGGCTTCGAGATCAGCGACAGGTGCGTAGATGCATCATCCAATCACCTGTCGCTCTGTTAAAAGGCAGCAGCCGGGAGGAGGGAGGGTAAGGAGCTGGAGCGAGAGCGAGAGAGAGACAGACAGACACAAAAAGACAATTGCTGGAAAGCAACCCGCTGAAATATTTGGAAAAATAAAACAGCGTTGTAACCCTGATACGGGCTCCTGTGGCAATGTTTGGTGGTCCGAGGAACCCACTGTAGGGCAACCTTCACAGTGACAAATCAGGGGGGTGCATTATCCACTTTAGCCGCCAGACAGCAGTACAGCGTTGAATATCTTAACATTTGTTGTGTGGCAATTCCAACTTTGACCACAGTGTTAGTTGCTATTGAGAGTGGCACTTTCCATCATTTTAAGCAGACTGTATTGCAAAATGATTAACACCCCACATTTATCTCACATCAGCTCCACTAAGGAATAGGCAATATCAATCCCTTCCCACCTGTACATCTTTTTACACTGGTTGAAAATATGTAATCAATATTAAAAGAGGGCTTCACGGTGGCAGAGGGGTTAGTGCGTCTGCCTCACAATACGAAGGTCCTGCAGTCCTGGGTTCAATTCCAGGCTGAGGATCTTTCTGTGTGGAGTTCGCATGTTCTCCCCGTGAATGCGTGGGTTCCCTCCGGGTACTCCGGCTTCCTCCCACCTCCAAAGACATGATAGGTTGATTGGCAACACTAAATTGGCCCTAGTGTGTGAATGTGAGTGTGAATGTTGTCTGTCTATCTGTGTTGGCCCTGCGATGAGGTGGAGACTTGTCCAGGGTGTACCCTGCCTTCCGCCCGATTGTAGCTGAGATAGGCGCCAGCGCCCCCCGCGACCCCGAAAGGGAATAAGTGGTAGAAAATGGATGGATGGATGGAATATTAAAAGAATGTCTAGTTGGTTTAAATGATACAAAGCGGAGAGTTGAACTTTCTAAATGACAAATCATCTATTATCGCCTTTACCCCAAAATCAACTGGAATTGGCTCCAGCTTGGGACCTAATTGAGGACAAGCAGTATTAAATGTTTGTATATAAATTCCTGTCATTTCATATACTCAATCAATCAATCAAATCAAAGTTGATTTATAAACAAATGTCTCAAAGGGCTGCACAAGCCACAAAGACATCCTTGGATCTGATCCCACATCAGGGCAGGACAAACTCAACCCAATGGGACATTGAGAAACCGGTGCAATTAATGCCGAGTGGACACGGTTAATATTTTGAGAGTCCAGTCTATTATAGGCTAAGGTGTATAAATGAGTTTTAATAGGACCTAAATGCTTCTACTGAGGTAGCGTTTCTAACTGTTACCAGGAGGGCATTCCAGAGTACTGGAGCCCGAATAGAAAACGCGGTAAAGCCCGCAGACTTTTTTTGGGCTCTGGGAATCACTAATAAGCCGGAATTTTTGGAAAGTAGGTTATTGGACGGAACATATGGTACAATACAATCAGCAAGATAGGATGGAACTAGACCGTTAAGTATTTTATACGTAAGTAGTAAAACTTTAAAGTCACATCTTAAGTGTGTGACGACTCGGTGGCATCTTGGTGCCAATGGTGCTCTTCCAAGATGCAGTCGGGCAACGGACACAGCGTGGAGGTAAGAGATAATGATTTATTTAACTAACGAACAGACTAATAACAAAAACACTGGGTACCAAAAGACATAAACAAAGAGCTGGTCAGCATAAGAGCTGGGGGAACAAAAGGCGGCTAAGCACGGAAGCATTATCGAATATAAAACATGAAACAACGAGGCCAAGCGAGGAGGCTATCGAGTCCAAACATCAAAATACAAACGTCACTGGTTGCGTGAAAGCAAACACTACGAGGCCAGGCCGAGAAAACAAAAAGGGCAGGTTATATCGAGTCTCTGATGAAAACAGGTGTGCAAATAAGCAGGTGAACAAATCAAGTCGCCATGGTGACAAAAAAGCAAATTAGGAAGTACGCAAACAAACTCAAGACTCTAAATGACCAGCGATCCGTGCCGCGGATCGCAACAAAGTGCACAGGAAGCCAGTGCAGGTGAGCCAGTACAGGCGTAACATGATCAAACTGTCTTGTTCTCGTCAAAAGTCTAGCAGCAGCATTATGTACCAACTGTAATATTTTAACACTAGAAATAGGGAGCCCGGAAATAATAAGTTACAGTAATCGAGACGAGACGTAACAAACGATGAATTATGATCTCAGCGTCTGTGGTGAAAAAAATGAAACAAACTCTAGTGATATCACGGAGCTAAAAGAAGGTTGTTTTAGTAACACTCTTAATGTGTGACTCAAATCAGAGAGTTGGGTCGAAGATAATACTCAGATTCTTTACTGAGTCGCCTTGTGTAATTGTTTGGTTGTCAAATGTTGAGGTGGTATTATTAAATAGGTGCCGGTGTCTAGCAGGACCGATAATTAGCATTTCCATTTTCTTGGCCCTAAGATGCAAAAATTTAGTGGACATCCATTGTTTGATTTCATTTAAACACGCCTCTAGCTGACTACAATCCGGCATGTGGGTCAGCTTTGGGAGCATGAAGAGTTAGGTGTCATCAGCATAAGAGTGAAAGCTAACACCGTTTTTGCGTGTGATGTCACCTAGCGGCAGCACGTTGCTGGTATTGCGACGTGACTTTTTCCCGGAAGTGAAAACCAGTGGTGGTCAACCAAGTTAAGATGGCTGTTGTACAGCAAGCAGCTTGCCAACTATCCGAGTACAAAAGAGGCTTCAATCTTCCTGTAAAAAGTTTCAGCATCCCTGGGTTTTTGTTTTAATCTCTGATTATTTTCACCTGCCCCTGATTAGTGTTCGGAACACTCACCTGCTAATCAGAGAGCTATTTATTCCTGTTTTTCGCCTCACTTGTCTTGTTTGCTTCACGCAAGTTACATTGAATACCTTTTTGATTTCTGAGCTAAGCTACGCCATTAACATTAACATTAAAAAATGATCCTACCTGCATGCAACAAAAGTAGATACGAGCAAAAAGTCAAACTATGCAATAGACTAGATCCCTACACCTTATCAAAAAAATTTGTCATGTGATATCATGGATTAAACGTCGGTCACGTTCGCAGACATATTGGACGATTGTGCTCCAGACGCCATTCTACAAGACGAAACAAATACAAGCTTGGGAAAGCAAGGAGGTCTACAACTTCTTTGTGTGTGACTGGGTCAAGGGAATTGGTATCAAGACTCTCACCGTTTTTGCTCGGGTAAAGTTGCATTTCATGATTTAACTTTGCATCCAAGCTGCCATGTTTGTTGCTGTTGCACACATCGTTTAGGAGTAGCGTGTTTTTTCTTCTGTCAGGTTCAAACACTGATGACATCTATCAAACAGACAAGAAACAAGGAATCATGCAGAGACAGAGTTACATTTAGCTCATGAGTAAAACGCACAGAACTGCAGACTTAGTCACAATCTTGCCATACACTCTAAGGTACAGATCCCGCGTCCCTCTATTTATTCAGGAGTTCCCCAGTCAACATCACCCAGGCCGCCTCTAAAAGGAGTGGTCACATTTACATGCAAAGCAGCTCCAGTACGCACAATACGTGACACAATGTGCTGGGCCTTGTGATTTTGCCTTGTCTTTGCTTGGTCTGCGTGCTGTCGTCTTATCTTCGTTGAGGTCCTTGAAGTCCTCGGTTGTTAGCGGCCTAAAACAAAGATAACATCTGCGCCTGAGACCACCCCTCAGACAAGAAGTTTTGTCCTTGCATAGATAGAAAAAGTACAGCTTGAGCACAATAGCTAATAACTATAGCAACTGACTTTAAGCATACTAAAGTTGTGTGATAACTTACACATAATTATTCTAACCTCTTGTCTTTATCAAAATACAGTATAACTATAGATGTCAATTGGATCGGTTCGCAGCTGAGTGTGAAGCAACCGGAATGAGAATCAGCACCTCCAAGTCCGAGTCCATGGTTCTCGCCCGGAAAAGGGTAGAGTGCCATCTCCGGGTTGGGGAGGAGACCCTGCCCCAAGTGGAGGAGTTCAAGTACCTAGGAGTCTTGTTCACGAGTGAGGGAAGAGTGGATCGTGAGATCGACAGGCGGATCGGTGCGGCGTCTTCAGTAATGCGGACGTTGTACCGATCCGTTGTGGTGAAGAAGGAGCTGAGCCGGAAGGCAAAGCTCTCAATTTACCGGTCGATCTATGTTCCCATCCTCACCTATGGTCATGAGCTTTGGGTCATGACCGAAAGGATAAGATCACGGGTACAAGCGGCCGAAATGAGTTTCCTCTGACGTGTGGCGGGGCTCTCCCTTAGAGATAGGGTGAGAAGCTCTGCCATCCGGGAGGGAATCAAAGTAAAGCCGCTGCTCCTTCACATCGAGAGGAGCCAGATGAGGTGGTTCGGGCATCTGGTCAGGATGCCACCCGAACGCCTCCCTAGGGAGTTGTTTAGGGCACGTCCAACCGGCAGGAGGCCACGGGGAAGACCCAGGACACGTTGGGAAGACTATGTCTCCCGGCTGGCCTGGGAACGCCTCGGGATCCCCCGGGAAGAGCTAGACGAAGTGGCTGGGGAGAGGGAAGTCTGGGTTTCCCTGCTTAGGCTGTTGCCCCCGCGACCCGACCTCGGATAAGCGGAAGATGATGGATGGATGGATGGATGGATGGATGGATGGATGGATGGATATAGATGTCAACATTGTGTACTGTATCTGCTAAAAGATTAATTTATTATTGCTGCCTTTGGTAAAAGCTTAACTCTTTTGCGATTGCTTTTCTCTTTGTCGTTTCATAAAATCTTGTACACTTCGTAATTACAAACCCCGTTTCCATATGAGTTGGGCAATTGTGTTGGATGTAAATATAAACGGAATACAATGATTTGCAAATCATTTTCAACCCATTCTCAGTTGAATGTGCTACAAAGACAACATATTTGATGTTCAAACTGATATACATTTTTGTTTGTGCAAATAATCATTAACTTTAGAATTTGATGCCAGCAACACGTGACAAACAAGTTGTGAAAGGTGGCAATAAATACTGATAAAGTTGAGGAATGCTGATCAAACACTCTTTTGGAACATCCCTCAGGTGTGCAGGCTAATTGGGAACAGGTGGGTGACATGATTAGGTATAAAAAAAGGTTCCCAAAAAATGCTCAGTCTTTCACAAGAAAGGGGTTTCCGCTGTCGTATTTTAGGCTTCATAATGCGTCACACGTTTTCAATGGGAGACAGGTCTGGACGACAGGCAGGCCAGTCTAGTACCCGCACTCTTTTACTATGAAGCCACGCTGTTGTAACACGTGGCTTGGCATTTTCTTGTTGAAATAAGCAGGGGCGTCCATGATAACGTTGCTTGGATGGCAACATATGTTGCTCCAAAACCTGTACGTACCTTTCAGCATTAATGGTGCCTTCACAGATGTGTAAGTTACCCATGCCTTGGGCACTAATGCACCCCCATACCATCACAGATGCTGGCTTTTCAACTTTGCACCTATAACAATCCGGATGTTTCGTTTCCTCTTTGTTCAGGAGAACACAGTTTCCAAAAACTATTTGAAATGTGGACGCATCAGACCATAGAACACTTTTCCACTTTGCATGAGTCCATCTTAGATGATCTCGGACCCAGAGAAGCCGGCGGTGTGTCTGGATGTTGTTGATAAATGGCTATCGCTTTGCATAGTAGAGCTTTAACTTGCACTTACAGATGTAGCGACAAACTGTATTTATTGACCGTGGTTTTCTGAAGTGTTCCTGAGCCCATGTGGTGATATCCTTTAGAAATTGATGTCGGTTTTTGATACAGTGCCATCTGAGGGATTGAAGGTCACGCTCATTCAATGTTGGTTTCCGGCCATGCCGCTTACATGGAGTGATTTCTCCAGATTCTCTGAAACTTTTGATGATATTATGGACCGTAGATGTTGAAATCCCTAAATTTCTTGCAATTGCACTTTGAGAAACGTTGTTCTCAAACTGTTTGACTATTTGCTCACGCAGTTGTGGACAAAGGGGTGTACCTCGCCCCATCCTTTCTTGTGAAAGACTGAGCATTTTTTGGGAAGCTGTTTTATACCCAATCATGGCACCCACCTGTTCCCAATTAGCCTGCACACCTGTGGGATGTTCCAAATAAGTGTTTGATGAGCATTCCTCAACTTTATCAGTATTTATTGCCACATTTCCCAACTTCTTTGTCACGTGTTGCTGGCACCAAATTCTAAAAGTTAATGATTAGTTGCACAAAAAAAAAAAGTTTATCAGTTTGAACATCAAATATGTTGTCTTTGTACTATATTTAACTGAATATGCGTTGAAAATGATTTGCAAATTATTGTATTCCATTTATATTTACATCTAACACAATTTCCCAACTCATATTGAAACGGGTTTTGGAATTTTCCGAGGAACTCTGACGAAACGTTTATCCTTTTTGTGATCTGAACGGTTCGTACAACCTAAAACAACACAGGCAAAGAGCATTTTTTTTCTTTGAGAAATGTTAAATGGCGCCTAGTACTCATTGAGAACAGCACTAGCTTGAACAACACCTGTATCTTTATTGCGCGGGACTTGAGCCGGAAGTGACGTCAGTAAAATACAAGCAATAGATGCTGAAGAGTGCAGAGCTAAGAACCGAACCCTGTGGAATTCCGCACGTTACCCAAACATACTCCGAGATCACGTTTTTATGGGAGACGCACTGCGTCGAGTCAGTAAAATAAGAGTTAAACCACTAAAAGGCTAAGTCTGACATACCAATACATGTTTTGATACGGTCAAATAGAATGTTATATGTTATACATATCAAATAAATACTTTCCACCATGTTACATTTATCCGATTAATATTACTAACCGCAATATTAATTTTTATCGAGAATATTTTTGATAACATGCTAAAAAAGGACACAATGATTATTGTGCAGGGTCAAATATAAGGGAACTGTACCAGACAACTTGAGTGACAAAGTACTTATGGAGATATCTTGACCATGTACTGTATGAGTAGGTTTGGCCCAAGGGTCGGCAACTCAAAACGTAGAAAGAGCCATATTAGACCAAAAATATAAAAAAAATAAAATAAAAATCTGTCTGGAACCGCAAAAAATGAAAAGCCGTATACAAGTGTTAAAATGACATCAACACATGACTAAATTAACTATATTAGCCTACTATCAAAATGACTATGTGTCGCAGCCTGAAGCTAATTTTCGTTGACAGAAATGTTGAAATGTAATATTTATTCTACACATTTTTACAACATTAGAAACCATTAGTAAATCCGAGGCTACTCAGAAGGTAAGAAAACTCCTAGAAATCACTGGCTTTTAATGGCCAAAGCTATAGATGTGTGTGTCCAAGTTAAGGCTGTCTTCCTTTAATAGATTTACTACAATCTTTGGCAAGCTGCGTAACATTTGCTGTAGTCTCGAACAACATGGTAGAATCATGAGAAATGCAGCCAATATTACATACAGATAATGTGTCATGAGACATAAATGATAAATGGGTTGTACTTGTATAGCGCTTTTCTACCTTCAAGGTACTCAAAGCGCTTTGACACTACTTCCACATTCACCCATTCACACATACTTTCACACACTGATAGAGGGAGCTGCCATGCAAGGCGCTAACCAGCACCCATCAGGAGCAAGGGTGAAGTGTCTTGCTCAGGACACAACGGACGTGACGAGGTTGGTACTAGGTGGGGATTGAACCATGGACCCTCAGGTTGCGCACGGCTACTCACCCACTGCGCCACGCCATCCCCGACATGCAGAAGTAAATTGGGAATCACAAACAGGTTAAAGTAAAGGAAATTAAATGAGCTAAAATATACCTACAAATGAGGCATAATGACACAATATGTACATACAGCTAGCCTAGCATAGCATGTTATCGTTGATTAGCTTGCAGTCATGCAGTGACCAAATATTCCTGATTAGCACTTAACAAGTCAATAACATCAACAAAGCTCACCTTTGTGCAGTCACGGACAGCATAAAACATTTGGTGGACAAAATGAGACAAAGAAGGAGTGGAAGATTTTACATGTAAAAAAAAACTGTTGGGTCACAGTCCACACTATGGTGAGTTCAAGAAACGCCGAAATTAGTAGGACAAAACGATGTTCACCAAATACTCTCATCAGGGAAGCAAATCAAACAGTGGGTTTTCAAACACTTGGGAATGTTTGTGTCATGTTTGTCCTCAAACAAAAAAACATACTAAAACAAAAACATTATTTTTCCCCCTATCTTTTTACGTTTTCAATCCTTTTTCAAAAATGCTCCATGGAGCCACGAGGGCAGCACTAAAGAGTGTTCAAAAATTCATAATATCAGTTGTATGAAAATGGTTGTTGGGACTATTTTACATGATCTTAACACGCTGGGAGTGACTTTGTGTTATGTTAAAATAAGTAAGCCAGTTACTCACCATTTTTTGACAGTACGGATATTCTCCTTGCACGCCTCTGATGGAAATGTGTGTAGTCTCTTAATTCTAGACATTGTTGGAGAGTTCTTTAGGCATCTTGCGGTCTGCTCTTTAGAGCAAAACTTGCTAGGTTGGCTTGACATTATTTCTTTTGAAAGCCTCAGAGAAGTCATCTAGTGTCACAATGGTGACACCAGAACAGAGAACAGGGCTTGAACAGAAAAGGGCAAGACAATCTAAATCTCTCCAGTTTAAATATGACAGATTCCACCCAAAACTGCCGTAGAACAATGTTCTCATCATTTCCGGCTGGTGCGGTGGTTTATGCATCCTAAAATGTCAGTGTGTGTGCACGTGTGTGTGTGCACGTGTGTGAGCGTGTGTGTGTGTGTGTACCGTACATCTGTAATTATTATGAGCTGCAAAAGTCCTGTTAAAATTACTGAATGTTTCAGCCTGTTCTTTTAAATACCATTTGTTTGATTGACAGGAACTGGTTGTTAAGTTGTGCTGACTAACAGTGTTTTGTGTGAAGATGAGCAGGTTTGAGTTGAGAATGACAAACCGCTAACGCTGGTTTCATACCGTGCATTTGAGTTTGTTGCATATAAACCTGATCTACTGAAGGTTTGCATGGACTAAAACACGTTCAAACTTGATAGTACGCGACACAAAGAGGATCTACTAAGTTTTGCGCAGAGGATAGCTTCTTTTTAGAGTAACGTGAATTTATATTTATATAGTGCTTTTCTCTAGAGACTCAAACCGCTTTACAAAGTGAAACCTATTATTTACATCTTTAAGCTACATTTAAGCCCTTAAAGCCCAAGCTGTTTGTTTACATGTTTTTTTTATTTCAAAGAATCAGAATAAAAACTAAGACTTCAATTACTGGTTTGCAAAAAAATTATTTCAACCCAAATAGGTGAAATTACATAATCTCCCACGGCACACAGGACTGTAACTCACTGGTTTGCAAAACATATCTTTAACCCAAATAGGTGAAATTAAATTAACTCCCACCGCACACCAGACTGTATCTCACGGCACACTAGTGTGCTCCGGCACAGTGGTTGAAAAACACTGAAATACTGTATATATAATATATACCTGCATTATCCTTTCCATCCATTCATCCATTTTCTAACGCTTGTCCCTTTTGGGGTCAAGGGGAATGCTGGAGCCTAACTCAGCTGCATTTGGATGGAAGGCGGAGTACACCTTTGACAAGTCACGACCTCATCGCAGGGCCTCTATATTGAATCTCTTATTAGACGGCGTGGCGCAGTGGGAGAGTGGCCGTGCGCAACCCGAGGGTCCCTGGTTCAAATCCCACCTAGTACCAACTTGGTCACGTCCGTTGTGTCCTGAGCAAGACACTTCACCCTTGCTCCTGATGGGTGCTGGTTGGCGCCTTGCATGGCAGCTCCCTCCGTCAGTGTGTGAATGTGTGTGTGAATGGGTAAATGTGGAAGTAGTGTCAAAGCGCTTTGAGTACCTTGAAGGTAGAAAAGCGCTATACAAGTACAACCCATTTATTTATCTGATTTGAAGGCCTACTGAAACCCACTACTACCGACCACACAGTCTGATAGTTTATATATCAATGGTGAAATATTAACATTGCAACACATGCCAATACGGCCTTTTTAGTTTACTAAATTGCAATTTTAAATTTCCCGGGAGTTTTTTCTTGAAAACGTCGCGTAATGATGACGTATATGCTTGACGTCACAGGCTGTTAGAAAATATGAGCGCTGCGTACACACACAGCTAAAAGTCGTCTGCTTTAACGGCAAAATTACACAGTATTTTGGAGTTCTGTGTTGCTGAATCCTTTGCAATTTGTTCAATTAATATTGGAGAAGTCAAAGTAGAAAGATGGAGTTGGGAAGCTTTAGCCTTTAGCCACACAAACACACGGTGATTCCTTGTTTAAAATTCACGGACAGCGAACATGGATCCCAACCGAATGTCAACCATCAGGTTTCGGTGAGAAAATTGTGGTAAAAAGTCGCTTCATACCGGATATCAGCTGAGCTTGTGCCGCCCATACAGCTGCCGTCGACTTCCCTGAGACACTGCGCGTCAACACACCCGTGGACGTACACCTCCGACTATCAGGTACTGTTAAACTCACTAAAACACTAGCAACACAATAGAAAGATGAGGGATTTCCCAGAATTATCCTAGTAAACGTGTCTAAAAACATCTGTATCCGTCCCAATGCAATCGCATTTTTTTATTTTAACTTGTTTTTATTTTTATTTATTTTTTCTAGTCCGTCGCTATCAATATCCTCAAACACGAATATTTCATCCTCGCTCAAATTAATGGGGAAATTGTCGTTTTCTCGGTCCGAATAGCTGTTTTTGTTGGAGGCTCCCATTAAAATCAATGTGAATATGTGAGGAGCCATCAACATGTGACGTCATCGTCTGCGACTTCCGGTAGAGGCAGGGCTTTTCTCTTAGCACCGAAAGTTGCAAACTTTATCGTGGATGTTCTCTACTGATTCCTTTCAGCAAAAATATGGCTCTATCGCGAAATGATCAAGTATGACACAAAGAATGGACCTGCTATGCCCGTTTAAATAAGAAAATCGCATTTCAGTAGGCCTTTAAATGACAACTTAAGACTTACAAAGTTTGCGAAAAAATTGATATGATCAAAATAGTATCAATCTGACGGAGATTCCCGAGTCATTTTGAAAGATATTGAGGAAGCCAACCACATCATCGCATGACGTAGTGGTAGGGACTGCAGATCCCTTCCCCACCAACAACAATGCAGAACGTGCAGACTTTGTGAGAGCCGACAACGACTACTTTGGTCAAAATATAATCCAGAACCTTATATTGTTGATTCTAAATACAAAGAAGATGATCTACACGTTTTCGAAGTTCTTCTAAATAGATCCAGCTTTAGTTATTATTATTAATTATTTCGATACTTTTCGGTTCTTTTCTAAAAAAAATCCTTTTTGACGGAGCTACTGTGTGGAACCTTTTTCCTCGTGGATCAATAAAGTTTGACTGATCCATGGGGAGAAAAAAATAGGGGAGATTGCTGTTTGTGTATGCTCACCTCCGTCCCCTCTAGTGGTTTGCCAATAATGATTGTGCAAAAAGAGAAGCAAAATAAATGTAATTCATCTTTATTGTTGAAATTCACCAAAACTTTTCTGCAACTATATCTAACAGCATTCTATGTTGTCGCCGTCACCGTAAGGGTGACACCATAGCAAAAAGACATTTGCAAATAAGGAAATGAAAAAAGACATCCCAGAGTCCATCTTCAATAAACGCATCTCGCCACATCCAGAATAAAGCACAAACATTGCACAACTACTTATCATAGCATCGCGTCAAGTCTCCGTCCTGAAATTACTTTGTCAAGAGCATTTCCGCCCTTTTATTTTTATTTTTTTCATATTTTAATGAAATCTGATGAAATGTTTATGAGTGGCAATGGTTATCTATGTATTATTGATTCATGATTCAAAGCAGGAATAGCATCAATCAGCTTTTATAGATCATGCAAAGGCCTGAAAATAAAACAAAAGACTATTTTTATAACCTTCAAATTTCTGTGGACTGATTGTTGGACATACTGTAAAAAGGATTTCATATGTCATTTGTTTGTTGTAGAGCAGGGGTCGGCAACCCAAAATGTTGAAAGAGCCATATTGGACCAAAAATACAAAAACAAATCTGTCTGGGGCCGCAAAAAATTAAAAGCTACATGACATACAGATAGTGTGTCAAGAGATATAAATTGAATTAAGAGGATTAATGAGCTCAAATATAGCTACAAATGAGGCATAATGATGCAATATGTACATACAGCTAGCCTAAATAGCAAGTTAGCATCGATTAGCTTGCAGTCATGCAGTGACCAAATATGTCTGATTAGCACTCCACATAAGTCAATAACATCAACAAAACTTACCTTTGTGCATTCATGCACAACGTTATCAGTTCGGTGGACAAAATCACATAAATCACGTGTTAGAAAGTCGGAGAAAGTTGTACATATGAACAAATTACGGTGAGTTCAAGGACTGCCAAAACTAGTAGGACAAAATGGTGCTCGCCAAATACTCAAATCAGTGAAGCATGTTTAATACAAACAGTGTTTGTGTCATGCTTGTCCTCCAACAGAAACCAACTTAAAACAAAAAATATGTTTTTTATCCCCTCATCATTTCTATTTTTCATATATTTTTGGAAAAGCTCCAGAAAAAGCCGCATGCGGCTCTAGAGCCTAGGGTTGCCGACCACTGTTGTAGAGGGTTCACGTTGTAAAGTGAACACATGGTTTAGATAAAAAGATGTGCAAATAATATTTTGATACTTACGTATAAAATTTCCTTTAGAATTTGAATGCTATACAATAGCTTTTATTAAGTGCTAATTTCATGGTATACTATCTATTAGTTGTGTCTGCTCTATATGAACTCTCAAGAGAGCATTCCAAGCCCTCTTTATTTTGATAACATTGAGAAAACATTGTACATATTAGCTGTTTGACTTCCCCTTGGCAAAACAAATGTATTTATATATGGCTATTTTCTCCTTTGGCGCCCGTCTCTGTGATTCGGAGCTCTTTAAACAATACACAGAGTACTAATGTTTCCACTTCTCTCGAGAGGCAATAGCGTAAATACTTCGACTTTGACATTCTTGTACAAAAATTGCAATATTTTGACTCGTATGGCTATATTTGCTCGATCAAACGTTGGGAATGCAGCGAACGGATGCATCGCGGGCATAAAATCCGCCGCGCGTCCCTATGGACCAGATTTCCTTTTTATGATGACGGTGGTGTTTTTGAGTAATAATACGATGGGTCGAAACGTTTCTGGAAAACGGTGTAAAGCCTTCACAGATGTCAACGGCCGCATCAAATATGCAGTGAAAGAGACAAGTCATCAGAACGATGTCAAGAAAATTGCCCTCCCGCACAACTTGCATAAATATCTTCAATAAATCATCTGCTATATACAGAAGTACACGGACATGGTACACACACAGCCTGGCCGTCACCAGCAGGTGACTTGGACAGCAATACTCAGTGCAGTGACTAATAATCCATCTAAATAGTCCCCTCCTCAAGACATAAATCATCAACAATGTATTTATGCCGTAGAATACGGCAGACATCTTTCAAGTAAATTGGTATTTATCTGAAAAAAATACTTTAAATAGTCGCAGGTCTTCACTTCGGAGCCGACTGGACCGAGAAACGACGACGCCCAAGCCAACAAAAATGGCTCAGCAAAATAAAATGACTGACAAACTTGGGGGTAATTCATTTTTTCCCCCACTCTTCCATATATGTTAAAAACGGTAAACAAAGTACAGAAATGTTTCTGTTTTAAAGTTTTGGTAAAATTTTGGCATGGGGAACATATTCTAAGTAACAAAGACTTAATTTAGAGATATTTGGTTAGTGTTAGGGTAAGAGGGTTAGGGAGGGTAATGTACGATTGTATAATAAGGCCATGCAGACTAAGGCATTAATAAGTACTTAATAATGACAAATTAAGAGCCAATATGTCACTAATTTGCATGTAAATAAGCAACTACAAACCCCGTTTCCATATGAGTTGGCAAATATTCAGTTAAATATGCTAAGAAGACAACATATTTGATGTTCAAACTGATAAACATTTTTTTTTGCAAATAATCATTAACTTTAAAATTTGATGCCAGCAACACGTGACAAAGAAGTTGGGAAAGGTGGCAATAAATACAGATAAAGTTGATGAATGCTCATCAAACCAATTCTTCAGAGTTTGCACTGGCTCCCTGTTCATTTTAGAATTGATTTTAAAACATTGCTGTTTGTTTTTAAATCTTTACATGGACTGGCACCTGAAAATATCTCGGACCTCATCCAAATTTACATCCCTGCGCGCGCTCTGAGGTCCGAAAGCCAGCTCCAGCTCGTGGTGCCCAAGACCAGACTTAAGACCAGGGTAGACAGGGCCTTCTCTGTGGTCGGCCCTAAGCTCTGGAACACTCTGCCGCTCCATGTTCAAACTGCTTCCACAGTGGAGTGTTTTAAGTCTCGTCTTAAGACCCACTTTTATTCTTTGGCTTTTAACACTACGTGAGTTGTGTGGTCCTCTGTCCTCTGTTGTCCTCTGTGTTTTTTATACACTTTTATTTTTATTTTACTGTTTTAATTGATTTTACCCTTTAAAATAGTTTTTAATCATATTTGTTTTTATATTGTTTTTATTGGTTTTGTTTTTATTCATTTTTTGTTTTATTCAGTCATTGGTGGAGCATAATATTGTTTTTAACATGGCTGTGCAGCACTTTGGAAACGTTATTGTTGTTTAAATGTGCTATATAAATAAAGTGGATTGGATTGGATTGAAACACTTATATGGAACATCCCACAGGTGTGCAGGCTAATTGGGAACAGGTGGGTGCCATGATTTGGTATAAAAACAGCTTCCCAAAAAATGCTCAGTCTCTCACAAGAAAGGATGGGGTGAGGTACACCTCTTTGTCCACAACTGCAAAAGCAAATAGTCAAACAGTTTAAGAAGAACATTTCTTAAAGTGCAATTGCAAGAAATTTAGGGATTTCAACATCTACGGTCCATAATATCATCAAAAATTTCAGAGAATCTGGAGAAATCACTTCACGTAAGCGGCATGGCCGGAAACCAACATTGAATGACTAGGACCTTCGATCCCTCAGACGGCACTGTATCAAAAACCGAAATCAATCTCTAAAGGATATCACCACATTGGCTCCGGAACGCTTCAGAAAACCACAGTCACTAAATACTGTTTGTCGCTACATCTGTAAGTGCAAGTTAAATCTCTACTATGCAAAGCGAAAGCCATTTATCAACAACATCCAAAAACGCAGCCGGCTTCTCTGGGCCCGAGATCATCTAAGATGAAAAATGTTTTGTGGTCTGACGAGTCCACATTTCAAATTGTTTATGGAAATATTCGACATCGTGTCATCCGGACCATAGGGGAAGCGAAACCATCCAGACTGTTATTGACGCAAAGTTCAAAAGCCAGCATCTGTGACGGTATGGGGGTGCATTAGTGCCCAAGGCACCACTTATGCTCAAAGGTACATACAGGTTTTGGAGCAAGATTTGCTGCCGTCTTTTTCATGGACGCCCCTGCTTATTTCAGCAAGACAATGCCAAGCCACATTCAGCATGTGTTACAACAGCGTGGCTTCATAAAAAAAGAGTGCGGGTACTTTCGTGGCCCGCCTGCAGTCCAGACGTGTGTGGCGCATTATGAAGCGTAAAATACGACAGCAGAGACCCCGGACTGTGGAACGACTGAAGCTCTACATAAAACAAGAATGGAAAAGAATTCCACTTTCAAAGCTTCAACAATTAGTTTCTTTAGTTCCCAAACATTTATTGAGAGTTGTTAAAAGAAAAGGTGATGTAACACAGTGGTGAACATGCCCTTTCCCAACTACTTTGGCATGTGTTGCAGCCATGAAATTCTAAGTTAATTATTATTTGCAAGACATAAAAAAAGTTTATGAGTTGGAACATCAAATATCTTGTCTTTGTAGTGCATTCAACTGAATATGGGTTGAAAAATATTTGCAAATCATTGTATTCTGTTTATATTTACATCTAACACAATTTCCCAACTCATATGGAAACGGGTTTTGTAATTAATGGTGAATATGTTCCCCATGCTAAAATGTTACTAAAGTTTTTTTTTTTGCTTTGAAATATGGTGAGTGAAAGGGAAAAAAAACACTTGTTTCCAGTAGTCAATGCACAAATGTAAAGACAAAACCACATGTCTAAAACCCCAAAAAATTGACATAAAATATTTGTTTTTCTTTTTTTTTCTTTTCTTTCCATTTTTTGGACTGGAGTTTAAATTACACGCTAACTAGTGGCAGAAGGTTTACGCAGACATTTAGATTCTTCTCTAAAAAAAGAGCAAAAGAAAGAAAGCACAGTTTTATGTCAGTCGGGGGTCAAGCCCAGGATGGCCCAGTCCTATGTGTGTCAGTTTAATAAGTGGACCAGGAGACTGGTCTGTGCTGGGGACTGGACTGGATGTGCTGTCCCGTGCTGGGCAGGGGGCCGTGACGATGAGCTGGACACACTGCGAGGCACGGCTTCGCGCTGTTCAAGGGCCAGATGGTATAGCAGGTTGAGGGAGTCTTTGTTGTTGTTCTGTACAGTGCTCACCACGTAGGAACCAAGGGTATAGGTCAGGGTCTCAGACAAATATGGCTGTTGGTAAGAAAACTGATCAGTGAGGGGCCGTGAGGACGGACCAAGTGTGGAGAAGAGAGTCTTTGGGATGTGGTTCCAGAAAAACAAGGAAGCGATGGAAGATAGTGGAACCTCCGCTTGAATTGAACAACTTTAGACAGAGGTCATCTTCCCACCCAAACAAACACCTGTGGGAGAGAAAGTTACAACGTAAGACTTTTACCCGTGTTGTGAAACAAAACAGATACCGTATTTTCCGGACTATAAGGCGCACTTAAAATATTTTTTTTTCCTCAAAACTCAACAGTGCACCTCGTAACCCGGTGTGGAATAATTCTGGTTTTGCTCCCTGACCTGGAAGCAATTTTATTTTGTACACGGTGTAATGATAAGTGTGACCAGTAGATGGCAGTCAAACATAAGAGATACTTAAGAGGTATGGTGGCAATATGACCCAAGTAAACAACATCAACATTTTTTTTATGTTCCATTGAAAATATAAAACATTACACACAAAGCCTAAAAATCTGTCAAAATATTTTAGTACGACTTTGGTAAGCTTTGAACCCGCACCGCTTGATGGATTGTCAGCACATTAAACATAAGAGTATTATGGTGTGTGTATAAGGTAAGACATTTCCTGGCGTTTTGTTTCGCAATATTATGCAAAAGAAACTTGTCTTACCTTATGGTACCTGCTGATCTGTATTTGGGATCTGCATACATCCTGAAAAATTGCGCGTGTCCACGTTTGTAGTCCCTACAGACACCGTAGTCGATAAGCTTCTTATTTTTCTTTATCTTCTTGATATGGGGCAATGCCATTTCTAATATAAAGTAATAATAATAATAATAATAATGGATTAGATTTATATCGCGCTTTTCTATTGTTAGATATTCAAAGCGCTCAAATTCATTCACACCTGGTGGTGGTAAGCTACATCTGTAGCCACAGCTGCCCTGGGGTAGACTGACGGAAGCTTGGCCGCCAGTTTGCGCCTACGGCCCCTCCGACCACCACCAGTCATTCATTCACCAGTGTGAGCGGCACCGGGAGCAAGGGTGAAGTGTCCTGCCCAAGGACACAACGGCAGCGATTTGGATGTTAATAGGTGGGAAGCGAACCTGCAACCCTCAGGTTTCTGGCACGACCGCTCTACCCACTACGCCATGCTGCCCCTAATGTAAAGTTCTTACTTATATCAGTCAGTAAACTCGCCATGAAAGCGCTAAAACATACCGGTGTATTGAGTTTACATTATTCACCCAAGGAACTTCAGTTAATAAGAGTTCCGGTCGGACGGTTTTTCACGGTACACATTTCTGTCCGGATGAGGAGATGCTGCTCTGTTACTGATTTAAGTAAAGTCGGAATGTCATTAAAATAGTTAGCGCCCTCTTTTGACACTTCTTCCACTCCCATCCTTGCACGCTACACCGCTACAACAAAGATGACGGCTAGATGACGCTGCCGAAGGTGAGCCACATGAATAAGACCGACCACAAAACGCCGCATCTGGAAGCGACTGTCAGAAATGGCTTGAAGATGATCTGTAAAACATAATCTATGCAATATTTTGACCAAAGAACCAGCATCACATGTTATGTAGGCCACAAGGAAGTGTTTTACATAAGAAAAAAACAAAACAATAATATGACTAATAATGCGGCCTTTAATGCGGTGCGCCTTTTATATGAAAAAAGACCAAAAATAGACCATCAGTGCACCTTATAATCCGGTGCGCCCCATGGTTCGGAAAACATGGTATATATTTGGTACGGAACTAGGTATATTCAGCGACACGTCATCTAATGGATTTTACGTGAGCACAAATCCCTACTGTACATGACAGTGACTATGTAGACATCCATCCATCCAATTTCTACCGCTTGTCCCTTTAAATAAATGCGAGCAGGCTGTGTGTTTTTTTTGTACTAATGGGATGGACTGTATGTAGAACTGTGTCGTGTACTTCATTTATAGACTGCAAACTACCATTATTTGGGTTTGTGCCTTGAGTTTAGAGTTTAACCTTTTTTTTCATGCCAATCATTAACATTTCAAGAAATATACAAACATATTTTTACATTGTTGTTTATTTTTAACAAAAAAACTAAATTACATAGCTGGTCAAGATTTTATCCACACACACCCACACACCGATTTAAAACAAATCTGGGGATTTAATTTTGAATAATCTTGTAAGCCAAACATGACATAAAACTCCTTGCGTTTTCTTTACCTTTTTTTTTTTTGTTTGCTCAAAATTTTCAACAAACTTTAATCCCAAACATAAATATCAAATTTGTATTTCATCAAACCGGTATTTTTCAGAAGCAGTATAGTACCAATTTTAATTCATTAGTCTGGTGGTATTTTATTAGTCCTGGTATACCTCACAACCCTAGTTGGGACAAACCCCGGCCTAATCACCAGTTTGCCATCTTACTGTAGGGGATATGCATAAAGAACTTCTTGTAGCAAAAGTGCAACGGCAATGATTATGCTTAGTTAGAGCGCCACACTTAAACGTACCCCAAAGTATTGTTTTCAACCTTTTTTGAGCAAAGGCACATTTTATTCATTGAAACAATCCTGAGGCACACCACCAGCAGAAATTTTAAAATTTTTTAACTCAGCAGCCGATATTGACAGTAAAATTTAATTGTCGCAATTGTTGGATATGACTTTAAACCATAACTACCCATGCATTACTATAGCTCTTGTCTCAAAGTAGGTGTACTGTCACCACCTGTCACATCACGCCGTGACTTATTTGGAGTTTTTTGCTGTTTTTTAGTGCACAGTGTTTTAGTTCTTGTCTTGCACTCCTATTTTGGTGGCTTTTCCTGTGTTGTTGGTATTTTCCTGTAGCAGTTTCATTTCTTCCTTTAAGCACTATTCTCCGCACCTGCTTTGTTTTTGCAATAATGTTTATTTCAGACGTTTTTATCCTTCTTTGAGGGGACATTGTTGATCGTCATGTCATGTTCGGATGTACTTTGAGGACAGAGTCTGGTCCAGACGCTGTAAGTCTTTGCTGTCGTCCAGCATTCTGTTTTTGTTTACCTTGCAGCCAGTTCAGTTTTAGTTTTGTTTTGCATAGCTATCCCTAAGCCTCAATGACTTTTTTTTAGGGGCGCTCGCCTTTTGTTATTTTTGGTTTAAGCATTAGATACCTTTTTACCTGCACACTGCCTCCCGCTGTCGTCTGCATATTATTATCACAACAAACCCTGTTCCCGACATCTGCAAATCAATTAGCTACCTGCTACCACCTACTGATATGGAAGAGTATTACACAGTTACCGTGCCGAGCTCTAAACAGCACCGACATTCAACAACGGCACATTAGTTGCACACTATAATATTACTGGTTTATAAAAAAATGTACTGTATTTAACCCAAATAGGTGAAATTACATAATTTCTCACTTGTGTGCCGCGGCACAGTGGTTGAAAAACGCTGCACTAGATCATACAGTACAATTACTGATTCGTCACTCAGACAATGTAATTAAGCAGATATTTTTTTTATGAAAAAAGCCCACTAATGAAATATATATGTGATAACAGAAAAAAATAACAAATTCAAGAGATGGTTTGATAAAAACAACATCTTTGAATCTCAGTAAAACTAAAATAATGTTATTCCGTAACAGTAGAAAGGAAAGTCAAACACAAATACAAATGGAAGGAGTAGACATTGACAGAATAAAACAAATCACATTTTTGGGTGTAATAATTGATGATAAAATAAACATAAAATCTCATATAAAAATATACAACATGAAGTAGCAAGAAATATGTCTATAATAAATAAATCAAAATATGCTCTGGACCAGGGGTGTCAAACTCAAATACAGAGTGGGCCAAAATTTAAAACTGAACAAAGCCGCGGGCCAAGGTTGAACGAATTAACATTTTAAGACGGACCCAAACAAGTTTTGCATTGAATATTGAACAAGCAGGGCTTATATAACTTTATAGTGACATCCAAAATCGAGTTTCAAATAATAATAATTGAAAAATATCAATGGCATATCAAATAAAATTTAGATAAAAATTGAATGCCTCTTTTCTATTTCCAGCCTTCTGAGGTAAATATCCAAATAAACTTTTTCCACAGGATAAAAATACATTTGAAAATAAAATAACAATAATGAATGAATCAAACATTCAAGCCTTGAAGTAGCAAGAGAAAGTGAATGAATAAAACGTTAATTATTGCTCAGTTTGCTACACTGATTTGCTTTCAGACTGAAAATGGAACAAGCAACGCTTATATAACTTAATAGTGCAAAATCAACTTTCAGAAAACAAACGAAAAACATCAATGGTATATTAAATAAAATCTAAATAAAAATTGAATGCCTATTTTCTATATGCAGCCTTCTGAGGTAAATATCAACATTAACTTTTTCCACAGGCTAATACATTTGAAAATAAAATAACAAAGAGGTGAGCGGGGTTTGGTGGTAACAAGGGGTGTATAATGTAGCATCCCGGAAGAGTTAGTGCTGTAAAGGGTTCTGGGTCTTTGTTCTGTTGTTTTTATGTTCTGTTACGGTGTAGATGTTCTCCCGAAATGTGTATGTCATTTTTGTTTGATGTGGGTTCACAGTGTGGTGGATATTTGTAACAGTGGTAAAGTTGTTTATGCGTCCACCCTCCGTGTGACCGGAATGGCTGTTGACCAAGTATGCGTTGCAATCACTTATGTGTGTGTAGAAGCCGCGTTTATCATGTGACAGGGGCCGGCACGCTGTTTGAATGGAGGAAAAACGGACGTGACGACTGGTTGTAGAGGCCGTAGAGGCAGTGCCTTTAAGGCACGCCCCCAATATTGTTGTCCGGGTGGAAATCGGGAGAAATTCGGGAGAATGGTTGCCCCAGGAGACTTTCGAGAGGGGCACTGAAAATTGTGAGGGTTGGCAAGTATGAGTATTAGCGGTGAATGCGGCGTTATAATACCGGCGGGCCAGCTCTAATGTTAATTTGGTATCGCCTCAAGGGCCAGAAGAAATTACACGGCGGGCCAAATTTGGCCCGCGGGCCAGAGTTTGACACCCATGCTCTGGACCAAAAATTACTTCATATTCTCTACTTCTTGCTACTGAATTATATATATCTGAGTTATTCTGTAGAAATATGGCAAATAACTACACGTGCGCTTCATTCACTAACGGTGGTACGAAAGGTCAGAATAATACATAATGTTGGAAAAAAAAAGATATTCAAAGATATTTAAAGTTAAAGTTAAAGTACCACTGATTGTCACACACACACATTAGGTGTGGTGAAATGTGTCCTCTGCATTTGACTCATCCCCTTGATCACCCACCCCCTGGGAAGTGAGGGGAGCAGTGGGCAGCAGCGGTGGCCGCGCCCGGGAATCATTTTTGGTGATTTAACTCCCAATTCCAACCCTTGATGCTGAGTGCCAAGCAGGGGGGTAATGGGTCCCATTTTTATAGTATTTGGTGTCATGGCTGGTAATCAGTTTTATGTTTGATCATCTTTTGTTTTGTTTTTTGGACTCTTGTTCCCCGTTTTGCACTTCCTGGTTTTGTTTGTTTCGATGCCAACCCATTGGTTTCCACCTGGTCCCCCAAGTCACACCCCGATCCTCAGCCTCTCACACCTGTTTCCAATAACCACAGCTACTATTTAAGTCATTTGCTTTCTGTTCATCGGTCTGGGAACTTTGCATTCTCCTGTACATGCCCACCTACCTATGCTGCTCATCCTCCATGCCTTTGATCACCTGCCACCCTCCTTGCTTTTCATGCCACTTGTTTTTGGTCACAGTAAGTGTTTTGTTTTAGTTGTTTATAGCCATGCCATCGTGTTGTTTTTGTTTATAGTTTATTATTATTCATGCCATCGAGCAAGTGTTTTTGTTTCCTGTTTGTATTTCGTAGCCTAGTATTATACCTCCTTGTGAGCTCCTTTTGTTTGCTTTTTCTGTATTTAGCGTATTAATAAATTCATTATGTACTCACATCCACGCCTGACTCGTTCCAAATCCTATCTGCATTGAAGAAGCAATCCAAATCATTGTCTCGGCTTAACCCTTTGGTATGACTCGGTCGGGGTTTGAACTCACAACTTACCAAATAAAAAATAATTAATGAAGAATCCCGACAAACATCTGAAACCTTATTGAAAATTAAACTATCTCAGCCATCATAAATCAAAAATTACTTAACTATGTATTTGAGAGAACTTTATTATTTCTTAATCATTGATTGACATTGTGTTACTAATTGAGAAGAGGAAATGAACAAAATGAAACAAAAAATAGAAATAAAAAACTCAACAAATGATCAAACTTACAAAGCTCGATGGCGCGGGACTTCAGCAGATAGTTTCAAGGTGTCGTGAGCTCTGTGTGAGAGAGACAAAGTAATAAGAACCGCTTGGTAAACTGGCACCGCCATGCATCAGTTCATTCAACGATATTTAAGCGTGGTGTGTCTCACCGGGGGGTCGTTCCACTGCTGTGGAAGGTCTTCTGGCTCAGGCGGGTAGGACATCCAGGATGGACTACGGTACGAAGATGGAGGCGACATGACGAAGTAGTCGGAGTAATCTGGTTGGTTGGCTGATATTGCGTACACTGCTGTTATTGGGTTTCCTGTCACATGGAAAGGTTAGAGTTCATTGTGACACACACACACACACACACACACACACACGCACACACACACACACACACACACACACACACACACACACACACACACACACACACACACACACACACACACACACACACACACACACACACACACACACCTCTTCCTGGCTCACAATACAGTATATATCATACATCATACATGATATGTATACACATACATATTGCGCTCTACCACGGTATCGAGCACTATTCTCTAGATAATCCAATCTATATATATCCACATATATATATATATATATATATATATATATATATATATATATATACATACGTACATACATATATATGTATACAGTATATTTATATATTTATATATACATACATACATACATATATATATATATATATAGGCCATCTCACCTGAGTAGGTGCTGATGGACTGGTCAACAGTAACAGCAGGGAAGGTGGTCCTGGACAATGGCAGGTAGGGAGCACCATTGTGCTGCTGGGCTTGGAGGTCTGAGGCCTCAGACACTCGAGGTTTCAGGCTCACATCGGGAATAGAACTGTTCGGGGAATGAAGGAGAAGTTGAACAGGTTAACTCAATTTACTGCTAATAAGTATTCATCGGAGGTCAGTTAAAATGAATTAATGATCTTTTTTAGCCGACCATGATCGTAAACACACATCAGAAAAGGTTTTTGAAGGGATAATGAGCCAAATCCATAGCAACCAAACACTTAAGATACACTTAGGAAAAGAACACTTAAAATGTATCATTTTTCTACACTACTAACCCTAAAAAAGAAGCCAACCTATCTTTTGACGTTAAAGCACAACTGAGGTGGACACATGCAAATGTGTATATTATGCCAATAGACCAGTGTTTTTTAACCACTGTGCAGCGGCACACTAGTGTACCGTTAGATATTGTTTGGTGTGCTGTGGGAAATTATCTAATTTCACCTAATTGGTTCAAAAAATATTTTTTGCTAACCAATAATTAGAATTTGCAAATAACGTGCCGTTGTAGAGTGTCTGTGCTGTCTAAAGATCAGCAGAGTAACCATCTAATAACTCTTCCATATCAGTAGGTGAAAGCAGGTAGCCAATTGCTTTGCAAGCCTACTTTGAGTCAAGATAATTAAAGATGCATAGATGGTTATGGTTTGAATTCATATCAAACAATTGTGTCAGGTATTTGATTGGAACGGCTTTATATTGTCAATATAGACCAGGGGTCCCCGAACTACGGCCGGATCCGGCCCTGCTGCCAGAGTCCAAAATCCAGCGAGCGGGAAGTCCCAAGTTAAAAAAATACATAAAATATTGTTTGATTAATATTATTGTAATTCTGTCCTTTCTAATCCATTTTCTACCGCTTGTTACTCTCTGTGTCTCCTAGTTGCTCAGGCAAACCATATTGTCTAAATATATATATATATGTGTGTATATATATATACATATATACATCATATACATGTATATATATATATATATATATATATATATATATATATATATATATATATATACATCATATACATATATATATATATATATATATATATATATATATATACACACACACACACACACACACACACACACACACACACACACACACACACACACACACACACACACACATATATATGTAAATGCATACTTGCCAACCCTCCTGGATTTTCTGGGAAACTCTCGAAATTTAGCGCCTCTCCCAAAAACCTCCCAGGACAAATTTTCTCCCGAAAATCTCCCGAAATTCAGGCGGAGCTGGAGGCCACGCCCCCTCCAGCTCCATGCATACCTGAGTGACGTGTATAAAGAGCGTGTCTGCCCAATGACGTTATAACTGTAGAATGATCAAGGGCGAGTTCTGCGTTTCTTATGTGGGTTGATTGCCAGGCAGTTTCATTAATGTCCTCCCAGCGCGGGACAACAACACACAACGACAGGAGTCCGTTTTCGTCTACCGTAAAGCAGTTCGTCTGCCGTAAACAGCAATGTTGTGACACTTTTAAACAGGACAATACTGCCATTTACTGTACATTCAAATGGTTAGGAAAACAAGGATGGACAATTCAACCCTTAACTCAACAATGAGTAGATGGGTGTTATGTGTGTGAATGTGTAAATAAACACAGACTTTTATTTATATATATATATATATATATGTATATATATATATATATATATATATATATATATATAAAAGTATATAATGCAGTATATATATATATATATATATATATATATATATATATATATATATATATATATATATATATATATATATACATATATATATGTATACACACACACATACACACATATATATATACAGCCATTTCTTTTTTTTTAACCCAATGCAACCCCCGAGTCAAAGAGTTTGGGAACCTTTGATATAGACTATTGAGTTTTGTTTTCAACATGTTCTGCTGATGGTGGGCCCCTGGATTTTTTTAAATGAAAAAAAAATGTGTCTTGGCTCAAAAAAGGTTGAAAAACACTGCAATAGACTGTATGGACTACACCAATTCCCGTAGTTTACCACTAGATGGCAATGTTGCCCTTGAATCCAAATCAGTAATGATGTATTTAGCAAGAAAGCACACTCACACACAGCAGTGACATTTGAATGAAGAAGATGGTTCCTCAAATAATGCAGTCCATCATATGATGGGGCTAGGGGGTGTGTGTGGGGGGGACGGGGGGGGGGGGGGGGGGGTAATGTGTTCAAACTCTGCTGCCTAATATTCTGCAGAGATTTTTTTCTGTAGTCTTCTGAGCACATTTCACCCTCAAGTCTTCCTGTATGTGTAATTGAGCGATTAGCCTCAAGGCTGCATTTGGATTTACTGAGCAGTCTTTGAAGTCTGCTGATAGTTTCTCGGGGCCCAAGTCTATACCAGCTGACTTTGGGTGGGAGGCGGATCACAAAGTGCCCAAATATTTTAGCAGTATTTATTTTTCTAATGAGGTGTGTGTGTGTGTGTGTGTGTGTGTGTGTGTGTGTTATTGCAAGATGAGTCTTACCGTCGCAGTGGAGGTCCAGGTAGTGGTCCTGGTCTTGAGGGGATGAGTGGCGGGGGAGACCCGATGCCCATATCAGGGAGCTGTGTGAACCGGAAACCCTACACATCAAAGCATGATTTAACGTGTACTGCATGTCCTAACACGTGGGTGACAAACATAGGTGAAAGTTCTATCTGGACACAACACAACAATCCAAGAGTTACTAAAAAAGAAAATGCTAATGTGTTGTCTTAATCTAATGGTTGTCTTAATCTTTGTAAGGCCTTTTTACTTGATATTCAGCAATTAATGGTAACTTTTAAACATGTTGTTCTGAGAAGCAGTAATCTAATTATCTTTCAGTCCCAAAAAACAATCACAATAACCTTATTTGGGCATTCAATCGATCGCAACTGGACTGTTCAGTTTGTCATAGAAGATGTTCCACTTCTGATCTCAACAGGCCTCATCAGTTCATGCTCATAGACTTTGGTTAGTCACATCCCTTTAGTCTACAGCAGGGGTCACCAACCTTTTTGAAACCAAGAGCTACTTCTTGGGTACTGATTAATGCAAAGGGCTACCATGAGTTTGATACACACTTAATTAAATTGCCAGAAAAAGCCAATTTGCTCAATTTACCTTTAATAAATAAATCTATATATATATAAACATGGGTATTTTTGTCTATCATTCCGTCGTACATTTTTTTTTCTTTTACGAAAGGTTTTTTTGTAGAGAATAAATGATGAAAAAAACACATAATTGAACGGTTTAAAAGAGGAGAAAACAGGAAAAAAAAAAATTCTTTTGAAACATAGTTTATCTTCAATTTTGACTCTGTAAAATTCAAAATTCAACCAAAAAAAAGAAGAGAAAAACGAGCTATTTCGAATCTTTTTAAAAAAATAAAAAAAATTATTTATAGAACATCATTAGTAATTTTTCCTGATTAAGATTAATTTTATAATTTTGATGACATGTTTTAAATAGGTTAAAATTCAATCTTCACTTTGTTAGAATATATAACAAATTGGACCAAGCTATATTTCTAACAAAGACAAATCATTATTTCTTCTAGATTTTCCAGAACAAAAATTTTAAAAGAAATTCAAAAGACTTTGAAATACGATTTAAATTTGATTCTACAGATTTTTTAGATTTGCCAGAATATTTTTTTTAAATTGTAATCATAATTAGTTTGAAGAAATATTTCACAAATATTCTTCGTTGAAAAAACAGAAGCTAAAATGAAGAATGAAATTAAAATGTATTTATTATTCATTACAATAAAAAAAAAAATATTTGAACATTGATTTAAATTGTCAGGAAAGAAGAGAAAGGAATTTAATAGTTTTTTTTATTGATTGATTGATTGATACTTTTATTAGCAGATTGCACAGTTCAGTACATATTGAGTACAATTGACCGCTAAATGGTAACACCCGAATAAGTTTTTCAACTTGTTTAAGTCGGGGTCCACGTTAATCAATTCATGGTAAAAAGTTATGTGTTTAAAAATCCTAAAATAATTTTGAAGGTCGTATTTTTTTATCAAAAATGTTCTTTCCGAAAGTTATAAGAAGCAAAGTAAAACAATAAATGAATTTATTTAAACAAGTGAAGACCAAATCTTTAAAATAGATTCTTGGATTTTCAAATTATATTCGAGTTTTGTCTCTCTTAGAATTACAAATGTTGAGCAAAGCGAGACCAGCTTGCTTGTAAATAAATACAATTAAAAAAATAGAGCAGCTCACTGGTAAGTGCTGCTATTGGAGCTATTTTTAGAAAAGGCCAGCGGGCGACTCATCTGGTCCTTACGGGCTACCTGGTGCCCGCGGGCACCGCGTTGGTGACCCCTGGTCTACAGACTTTAGTCTAATTACTTTAGTTCTAGTCTAATGACGAGATCCAACCAACTTAAGTCTATAAGCATGAACTGATGTCGCCTGTTCAGATCAGAGGCGGACCGGACCACCTTCTAAGACAAACTGAAAAGTCCAGTTGTGATCAATTCAATGCCTTGAGAATTAATGATAAGGAAGAATGAAAATACGATTAAAATGTTATTGATTTTGAATAGAACCAAAACAAATCATATACAATCCATTTTGTGACACTGGTGGACTAATTTGTTAGTATGTTACTACCTAAAATATATTTGTTTGGTAATGTATTATAGATTGTATTTTGTATTTGATACTTTCTGAAGAGTTAATGAAGGAAATTGTTTTACTCATTTATTTTTTTGCCTAACTCTGCTGGCTCTATGTGTCCTATTTACCTTGATATTTGCTAAAAAAAAATATGTCAAAATGGCTGCTGTGCTTGACCTTGAGTTTTTGCAGAATTTAGGGCATTGTAACAACAAAGTTAGCGGTAGCTAGGGACGGGTGCCGTTCACATTTGAATCGATACGATAACATCTCCAGTTACCAGGGAATCGATACCAGTAGTCAATAGTAACACATTTGTGGTACTTTTGTGTGTGTTGAAATGTGTTAACAAATGTTCAAATCCTATGTTAAAAATAATAATAACAATTTAACAATCAACACTGAGCTGTGCTGTCTATCTATCTATCAATTGTATCTATTGACAGTATCTATCTAGTCTTAGCCATTAGGTTGAATGTACCTGTCTTTTCTTCTGTTGAGCCCTACAAAGTGTTTAAACTATTATATTTATTACACACCAGCGGTTTGATTTTAACACGCATCATAGTTGTGGTTTTCATTAGTAAATTTGGAGGCGTTGAAATCGCTACGCGACATAGCTAATGCTAATCACTAGCATGTTTATGGCAAATCCAGCTCAGTGGTCTTGTGGTTAGAGTGTCTGCCCTGAGACTGAAAAGTCGTGAGTTGATACCAAAGACTGTAAAAATGGGGCCCATTTGCCTCCCTGCTTGGCATTCAGCATCAAGGGTTGGAATTGGGGGTTAAATCACCAAATGATTCTCGAGCGTAGCACACGCTGCTGCTCACTGCTCCCTTCACCTCCCAGGGGGTGAACATGGGGATGGGTCAAATGCAGAGGACAAATTTCACCACACCCACTGTGTGTGTGTCTCGATCGTTGGGACTTTAACTTCAACTTTATTGTAAATTAGCATCTAGCTGTCGCTGTTTGAAAAGTGCAGTCGTCTGACTCCGCTCTGTTTGACTGCTTGTTTCCCGGCCAAGTTGCTGAGGCTGAAACTGGAAATGACGTAACATGGAACAATGGTATCGAAATATAGAACAGTTTGATTTCACGAAAATCAATATACGGTACTCCCGGCAGACTTCTGTCAGTAAACATAACGAATTTGCTACCGTACTTGCCAACCTTGAGACCTCCAAATTCGGGAGATGGGGGGGGAAGGGGGTGCTGGGGGCGTGGTTGAGGTGCAGGCAGCATACCCTTCTCCTACGAGCTGTCCTGGATGAAATGTATTTTTTTTTTTTTCCAATCATTTTGGAACTTGGTGTGTGTGCAGTTGTGCACTGAGCTCCAAAAGCCGTAGATGTTATTGTCGCGTCCCGAAAGAGTTAATGCTGCAAGGGGTTCTGGGTATTTCTTCTGTTGTGTTTATGTTGTGTTACGGTGCGGATGTTCTCCCGAAAAGTGTTTGTCATTCTTGTTTGGTGTAGGTTGACAGTGTGGCGCATATATGTAACAGGGTTAAAGTTGTGACCTGTATGGTTGTTGACCAAGTAGTATGCTTGCATCAATTTGTGTGTGTGTGTGTGTGTGTGTGTGTGTGTGAAATTAATGTTAGCATTAAACCAGTTAAAAGATCATACAACGTGTCAGTATTTCTTGACATCTTCGAGTAAAGACCATTGTTAAACCCGTCCAAACTACATTATTATGTGACTGGGCCGGCATACTGTTTATATGGAGGAAAAGCGGACGCCTGGACATCATGCAGCTGTTAAGGGGTGAAGGTTTCAGGTGAGAGAGGACGCTAAAGGCAGTGCTTTAAAGGCACGCCCTCAATATTGTTGTCCGGGTGGAAATTGTGAGAAATTCGAGAGAATGGTTGCCCCGGTAGATTTTCTGGAGGGGCACTGAAATTTGTGAGTCTCCCGAAAAAAATCTAACCAAATTTATACCTCATTTTATCTTTTTGAAAACATTGTACACAGTGTGTTGTCAAGCTTATGAGATGCGATGTAAGTGTAAGCCACTGTGACACTATTTTTACTTTAAATTTTTTTTTATAAATGTCTAATGATAATGTCAATGAGAGATTTTTAATCACTGCTATGGTGAAATTATAACTAACATTGATACTGTTGTTAATAATATTCATTTTTATTTCACTACTTTTGGTTTGTTCTGTGTCGTGTTTGTGTCGTCTCTCAATTGCTCTGTTTACTGCAGTTCTGAGTGTTGCTAGGTCAGGTTTGGTTTTGGAATGGGATTGAATTGTTATGTTATTGCTGCGTATTGTTTTGTTGGATTGATAAAAAAAATAAAACAATCGATTTTTTAAAAATGAGAATTGATTCTGAATCTGTCACACCGCGGTGAGGGAAGTCTTGTCTTGGTTTTTCTGTCTTGTGATTTACGTGTTTTATTTTGAAACGCTACCCTCTTGTTTCAGATCACGGGCCCTTCCTCCTGTGTCACCAGTCTGACGTCATCCCTGATCCCTGATTGTTTCCACCTGTTTCCCATCATTCCCATATCCTATTTAAGATCACGCCTCCTCTTGTCCTGTGCCAGATTGTCTCGTCTATCGTGCCTTTCTAGCGTTCATGTCCATGTCCTTGGATACCTCCTTGTCTTCCTGGTTCCCCCTTTTTGGATCAAGCAGTTTTTGCTGTAATTTTGAGTTTACTTTTTTCCTCCTTCGAGCGTCCTTGGTTATCCTTCGTCTACCTAAATGGTGAGTTTTTGTTTTTGCAAATTTTGAATTTATTGCCTCATTGATTGAGTGATTTTTTGTTTTTTATAGTTAGTGTATATATAGGTCGTTTGGTGTTTTTTCTTCCTGTTGGAGCGCTTTTCGTTTATTCTTATTGATATTCCTTTTTTTGTTAGAACTTCCTTAGATTAGTATTCCTCCTTATTTTTGTGGAGTGATTTTGAGTTAATTGTTTATCCTCGGAATTATGTTTCTACGTGTTGATTATTCTGGCGAAAAACGTTTTGCATTGGAGGTAAAAAGTTGTTTAAAAAAAAAAGCTTTATTTTTTGAACTTCCTCTCTGCATCTGGGTCCTCTCCTTACTCAGAGTCCTAACAGAATCGCACAACGTGAAAATCGAGATTCAAATTCGAATCGATTTTTTGCCCACACCCCTATTGGCAAGTATGTTTTCTACCCATCCCTAGTTGTAACTGTTTTACAGTTCTAGATATGCGCTCACCGGTTTGGGCAAACTACACTGGTGCAAATCTTCAAATCCCAGGCTCCTTTGCCTGCCTCCACAGGGATGGTTCATGGTTCCAGGTGCGCTGGTCACGCCATCACTGTAGTGGCCCACGTGGGACGGTTTGTAGGCGCTGTGGGCGCGGTGGTGGTGATGGCGGCGTCGACTTGTGAAAGAGGAAATATACTGTCAATAATTTCCTATTTCTCCAGCATGCTCAACTTTATCAAGTTAACATTTCCAATACTAACTGCATACATTTACACAAGAATGTTCAAATCCAGCCTTCAGGCACTTTTTAAAGTTTCTTCCAGACGAAACACTTAAATATTGCAAAACTTGCTAAATTGCTACATGATTTTGAATATATTTAAAGTATAAAAACTTATGTAAAGGAAATGAACGCACTTAGTCGGAGGCGAAGGTGGGTCATGTTCTGAGTGTGCCAGGCTGAAAGCGTTGCCAAGCAACATGTTCATCTGTGTGCGGACGTCGTCAATGGATGGCTGGGAGCTGAGTGTGGAGGAGTCTGAGCCGCGGTGAGCTTTCACCCCCAGGCTACCGTTCCCGGTGCCAGTAGATCCACCTCCATAACCAAGAGAGCTCATCAGACGGTCCACATTGGTCTCCTCGTACGGCTCGGGTTCACCCTGCAAATCCCACGCACAAAGAGATTCAACGTCATGGTGATTGGAGAGTAAAGACGCAGTAGTTATGTGATTTGTACAAACTATGTCAGCCTCCTGAGGCACCAACTTACAATATGTTTCCAAATGTTTTTGGCCACCCATCCAAATGATCAGAATCAGGCGTCCTAATGACTTGGCCCGGCCACAGGTGTATAAAATCAAGCACTTAGGCATGGAGACTGTTTCTACAAACATTTGTGAAAAAATGGGCCGCTCTCAGGAGCTCAGTGATTTCCAGCGTGGAACTGTCATAGGATGCCACCTGTGCAACAAATCCAGTCATTAAATTTTCTCGCTCCTAAATATTCCAAAGTCAACAGTGGGCTTTATTATAAGAACTTGTAAGGTTTGGGAACAACAGCAACTCAGCCATGAAGTGGTTAACTATGTAAACTAACAGAGAGGCGCATTGTGCAAAGAGGTTTCCGACTTTCTGCATAGTCAGTTACTACAGAGCTCCGAACTTCATGTGACCTTCCAGTTAGCCCACGTGCAGTACGCAGAGAGCTTCAAGAAATGGGTTTCCATGACTGAGCGGCTTCATCTAAGCCAGAAGTCGGCAACCCGCGGCTCCGGAACCGCATATTCTGCAACTCTGATACGGCTCAGCTACATAATCGCCGACCCCCCAGACTGTAACGTGGGGATTCTGGATTTTGGTGCCTCTCCCGGACATCACCCGGGGTCAACGTTCTCCGATTTTTTTACTCGGACTACAACATTGAGGGCGTGCCATGATGGCTTTACATTTAACGTCCTCTACAAAATGTCATTGCGCCTGCCTTTCACGCAATGCTATCTGCGTGCCAAACAGACGCATGCATTTCGCTGCTTCTATCGTCACATGTACGAGATTGCAAGGCACACTGGGTGATACAGGTTACACTGAAGGTTGTGAGATAAACAACTTTAACACTCTTATGCACCACACTGTGAACCCAAACCAAACAGGAATGACAAACACATTTCGGGAGAACATCCTCACAGTAACACAACATGAACACAACACAACAAATACCCAGAATCCTTTGCATCCATGACTCTTCCTGACTATAATTCACAACACCGCGCCCCCAACCCCACCCACCTCAACCGACGCCCGGAGAGGGGCGGGGGGGTTAGGTGCTAGCGGGGTGTATAATATAGTCACAAATAGTCATGGATGCAAAGGATTCTGGGTATTTGTTGTGTTGCGTTTATGTTGTGTTACTGTGAGGATGTTCTCCCGAAATGTACTTGTCATTCTTGTTTGGTGTGGGTTCACAGTGTGGTGCATATTAGTAAGAGTGTTAAAGTTGTTTATATCACAACCTTCAGTGTAACCTGTATCACCCAGTATGCCTTGTCACATACAACATGTCGCTGGACTGGCAAGCAGGTTGTAAATGTTGTAGAAGGCGTCTAAGGCAATGGCTTCATAGCACGCCCTTATTATTGTTATCTGCGGCTCCCATTGTCTTCTTTATTTTGTAAAACGGGTCGAAATGGCTCTTTGAGTGGTAAAGGTTGCCGACCCCTGATCTAAGCCATACATCTCCAAGTCCAATGCAAAGCGTGGGATGCAGTGGTGTAAGGTGTGTCACCACTGGACTCTAGAGCAGTGGAGACGCGTTCTCTGGAGTGATGAATCAAACTTTGATGGAAGAGTCTGGGTTTGGAGGTTGCCAGAAGAACGGTACATTTCGGACAGCATTGTGCCGAGTGTTAAATTTGGTGGAGGAGGAATTATGATGAGGGGTTGTTTTTCAGGAGTTGTGCTAAGCCTCTTAGTTCCAATGAAAGGAACTTTGAATGCTCCAGGATACCAAAAATATTTTGGACAATTCCATCCTCCCAACCTTGTGGAAACAGTTTGGAGCAGGTCAATTTCTCTTCCAACATGACTGTGCACCAGTGCACAAAGCAAGGTCCATATAGACATGGATGACAGAGTCTGGTGTGGATGAACTTGACTGGCCTGCACAGAGTCCTGACCTGAACCCGATAGAACACCTTTGGGATGAATTAGAACGGAGACTGAGAGCCAGGCCTTCTCGACCAACATCAGTGTGTGACCTCAGCAATGCGCTTTTGGAAGGTTGGTCGAAAATTCCTATAAACACACTCCGCAACCTTGTGGACAGCCTTCCCAGAAGAGTTGGAACTGTAATAGATGTGGACCAACATCATATTGAACCCCATGGGTTAGGAATGGGATGGCACTTCAAGTTCATATGTGAGTCAAGGCCGGTGGCCAAATACTTTTGGCAATATAGTGTATCACAATACATATGGGGTGCCGAATGTAAAAAGTCAATCACACTTTTCTAGCTGATATGCACCTGGGGATAGGTTGATTGGCAACACTAAAAATTGGCACTAGTGTGTGAATGTGAGTGTGAATGTTGTCTGTCTATCTGTGTTGGCCCTGCGATGAGGTGGCGACTTGTCCAAGGTGTACCCCGCCTTCCGCCCGATTGTAGCTGAGATAGGCGCCAGCGCCCCCCGCAACCCCAAAAGGGAATAAGCAGTAGAAAATGGATGGATGGATATTTTTTTATATTTTCCTCAATTTTCTCATGTTTATATTACTTTTCCCACATTTTGCTCACATTTCTCACTTTTAACTCATTTTATTCACATTTGAGGTGTAAAATAAATCTAAATGTTAAATCTGAATGTTAAATATGAATCAATATTCTATAGCTCAATGTCTCGCCAAGTGTAACTTTGTATTACTAGCAAATAAAATTAAACATTTGCATACTTTCTAAATATTTAGCTTGAAACTTGGCAAAGCATTTAGATTCAACATTTAGATATAACATTTATATTTAAAAATTGACATTATATTTATTTAATTCATTTACTTATTTAATATTTACATATGGATTCAACATTTTGTATTCAACATTTAACATTTAAATTTGACATTTAGATTCACCATTTAATGGAGGAAAATGAAGTTGACATGAAAATTAGCAAAATGTGAAAACAATGAGCTAGATGTGAGGAAAAGTGAGCTGAATATTGTATATATCAGCTAGAAAAGTGTGATATAGTCACATTCGCTGTTATGCATTGTTACAGGGTGAACAATGAGCACAATAGACAGACAAAAAATTAAAGAAGCCAGAAGATTAAGGACATGTGGTGAGTAAAACACTGATCTCTCTCTCTCTTTCTCTCCCTCTCTCTTGCTCTCTCTCTCACACACACACACACACACACATTGCGCTTCACAATTTGCCCTAAAAAACAGGTGGATCATTTGCATTTTTTTGCAGAAAAGCTACAACAGCAATATTATGAAATCCAGCAGCTGCCAAAGGACCAGTTTCATATTCTATTCTATCCTTCAAACTAAGTTGTCTGGATATGTATGTGCATTTTCCAAGTAACACAATACTGCTGAATTAATATGATTACGGTACACTAGAAATGAAATAAAAATCAATTGTTGGTACTGTGTGTGCTTCTGCAAACCTATAACTATATTACATGTTGTTACGATAAGGATGGTATGTTTTCATGCAATATTCTCACACATGCTCCAACACACTTCAGGCCTGATCTACTACGATCTAAAATTATAAAAGTTTTGCATGTTCTCCCCGTGACTGCTTGGGTTCCCTCCGGGTCCTCGGGCTTCCCCCCACCTCCAAAGACATGCACCTGGAGATAGGTTGATTGGCAACACTAAATTGCCCTAGTGTGTGAATGTGAGTGTGAATGTTGTCTATCTGTGTTGGCCCTGGGATGAGGTGACGACTTGTCCAGGGTGTACCCCGTCTTCCGCCCGATTTTTGCTGAGATAGGCTCCAGCGCCCCCCGCAACTCCAAAGGGAATAAGCGGTAGAAATGGATGGATGGATGGAAAATTGCAGAATAGAGGACCTGTGTGTTATTTATTTCTGACTGTCCGAACATGTTAAAACACACACACGTGTCCATTATCTGTCTTTGCGTTCGTCTCAGGAGTGCTAAAAAAAGACTCGATTTAATTGTCGCAATCACTTTCTAGTAGAGATGCGCGGATAGGCAATTATATCATCCGCATCCGCGTCACCAAAGTCGTCATCCACCCGCCGTCCACCCGAGCCAACATTTTATCAGGACCGTACCCGCCCGCCAACCGCCCACTGAAATACATCAGAGGTTGTCCGCCTTTACCACTCACAGAGCTATTTAAACCTGTTTCACAGAGTAATGAAGACAATTGGAGCCGTTAACGTTCCCACGACTATCCAATAGCGTTCATCCTGATTACAAGAATATGGGCGTGCTGTGAAGCCATTGCCATATACACCTTCAACAACATGTACGAACCGATTGTTGGTTCGGCAACATGTTGTGTGCAGCTTCCGCAATTACACGTACAAGATTGAAAGGCATACTGGGTGACACAGAGTACACTGATGGTTGTGATATAAACAACTTTAACACTTACTAATATGCGCCACGCTGTGAAGCCACACCCAACAAGATTGACAAACACATTTCGAGAGAACATCCTCACAGTAACACAACATAAACGCAACACAACAAATACCCATAATCCTTCGTATCCGTGACACTTCCTGAATATATTTTACACCCCCGCGCCCCCCAACCCCGCCCACCTTACCTGGTAGCGGGGTGTATAAAATAGTCAGGAAGTGTCTTGAATACAAAGGATTATGGGTATTTGTTGTGTTGCGTTTATGTTGTGTTACTGTGAGGATGTTCTCCCGAAATGTGTCGTTCTTAATTGGTGTGGCTTCACAGCGTGGCGCATATTACTGAGAGTGTTAAAATTGTTTATATCACAACCATTAGTGTA